>NC_133330.1:87038813-87338813 GCF_042186555.1 Aquarana catesbeiana | reverse complement strand
AGACAGTGTCATTTGATTTGAGTTAGATAGATTAGGCAGAACAGTCAGTCAGTTAGCTGCACTTACAGTGTATTGTGTATATATATGCATCCCAGGTGTTGCATATATATATATACACTGTATTCAGTTTAGCTAGATCCGTTCCTGTTATCTTCTATCTAGACTATTTACATTTAATGCAGTGCGTCCTGCTCACAGTGTTCAGCTAGATCCGTTCCTGTTATCTTCTAGACTATTTACATTTAGTGCAGTGCGTCCTGCTCACAGTGTTCAGCTAGATCCGTTCCTGCTATTTACATTTAGTGCAGTGCGTCCTGCTCACAGTGTTCAGCTAGATCCGTTCCTGTTAAATTCCTACTGACCGGCAGGCTTGTCTGGTTACAGTATATAAAGCTACCTGAAGAAAATTACAGGTGTTCTATTTGATCCTATTAGTACCACGGTCAGGCAGCTAGACTATTTACATTTAGTACAGTGCGTCCTGCTCACAGTGTTCAGCTAGATCCGTTCCTGTTATCTTCCTACTGACAGGCAGGCTTGTCTGGTTACAGTATATAAAGCTACCTGAAGAAAATTACAGGTGTTCTATTTGATCCTATTAGTACCACGGTCAGGCAGCTAGACTATTTACATTTAGTACAGTGCGTCCTGCTCACAGTGTACAGCTAGATCCGTTCCTGTTATCTTCCTACTGACAGGCAGGCTTGTCTGGTTACAGTATATAAAGCTACCTGAAGAAAATTACAGGTGTTCTATTTGATCCTATTAGTACCACGGTCAGGCAGCTAGACTATTTACATTTAGTACAGTGCGTCCTGCTCACAGTGTACAGCTAGATCCGTTCCTGTTATCTTCCTACTGACAGGCAGGCTTGTCTGGTTACAGTATATAAAGCTACCTGAAGAAAATTACAGGTGTTCTATTTGATCCTATTAGTACCACGGTCAGGCAGCTAGACTATTTACATTTAGTACAGTGCGTCCTGCTCACAGTGTTCAGCTAGATCCGTTCCTGTTATCTTCCTACTGACAGGCAGGCTTGTCTGGTTACAGTATATAAAGCTACTTGAAGAAAATTACAGGTGTTCTATCCCAGCTTAGTGCAGCTACAGGCCATTAGTATGTCTGGAAGGCCAAGAAGGAGAGGCAGACAGTCACAAGCCAATAAGAGAGGGCAAGCAGGCTCTGTGTCTAGTGCTGGTCGTGGAGACGGTGCATCCTCATCAGCACGTGGCCATGGGACACGCTTGGCCTTTTTTTCGGCAGCTGGCCATGTTGAGCCGCAACATGCGGAAGACTTGGTCGAGTGGATGACCAAGCCGTCCTCATCCTCCTCATCCTCTCTCACCCATGCCCAGGGTGCTTTGTCTGGCAAAGCAGCGGCCTCTTCCCTCAGCTCAATGTCATCAGTGACTCCTTCCCTAGCTCCACCATGTCCTCATGAGGATTCCCTCGAACTGTTTGACCACAGTGTTGGGTACATGCTCCAGGAGGATGCCCAGCGTTTGGAAGGCTCTGATGACGATACTGAGCTCGATGAAGGCAGTAACATGAGCGCGGACAGAGGGGGTGCCCAAGAAGGACAGCAATCTGGCAGTCATGCTCCCCCTGCTGCAGCATACTGCCAGGTTTGCTCCAGTGATGAGGAGGGAGGGGATGATGAGGTCACTGACTCAACGTGGGTGCCTGATAGGAGAGAGGAGGAGGAGGAGGAGGAGGAGGAGGAGGAGGAGGCGGCAGCACATCACCAACGAGGCAGGATGCCCTCCAGGGGCCAGCCTAAGGGCAACACATTGACTGCATCACACCCCAAAGCTCCACATGTGCAGGGCGCTGCAGTCTCTGCGCGTTATTCAAAAAGTTCTTTGGTGTGGGCCTTTTTTGAGACGAGTGCATCAGATCGCACCGCTGCTATTTGCAACATATGTCTCAAGCGTATCTCGCGTGGCCAAAATATCTCCCGCTTGGGTACCACATGCTTGACCAGACATATGTTGACCTGCCATGCAGTTCGTTGGCAAGCGTATCTAAAAGACCCACACCAAAGAACAAAGAGGATCTCTCCTTGCTCCTCATCAGCTGAGATTTCCAACCCCACTAGACCTTCAGTCCTCTCTGAGACCTGCAGTGAGAGGAATGAAGGTGTAGAATTAGGTGTGTCACAGCCAAGTACTTGTGGGCAATCTGCTTTTGGTACACCGACGTCAGATTGTACCAGGCAAATTTCCCTGCCCCAGCTGCTGCACCGCCGAAAGAAGTTTGCTCCCAGCCATCCACATGCCCAGCGGTTGAATGCTAGCTTGGCAAAATTGCTAGCACTTCAACTGCTGCCTTTTCAGTTGGTAGACTCTGCCCCCTTCCGTGAGTTTGTGGAATGTGCGGTTCCTCAGTGGCAGGTACCCAAACGCCACTTTTTCTCACGGAAGGCGATTCCGGCTCTCTACCGGCATGTGGAAGGCAATGTCCATGCCTCGCTGGACAGGGCGGTCAGCGGTAAGGTGCATATTACCGCTGACTCATGGTCCAGCAGGCATGGACAGGGACGTTACCTAAGTTTCACGGCGCATTGGGTGACTCTGCTGGCAGCTGGGAAGGATGCAGGACAAGGTGCAGTAGTGTTGGAGGTTGTTCTGCCACCACGCCTCCAAAATGCTGATTGTGACACACCTCTCTCCTCCACCCCCTCCTCTTCTTCTTCCTCCATGGCCTCTTCCTCGGAACCAGCGGTGCTCCGTAGGCGTTCAAGGGGCTACGCAAGTACGCAGGCCAAAAGATGCCATGCGGTGCTTGAGCTGGTGTGCTTGGGGGACAGGAGCCACACTGGGGCAGAGGTTCTGTCAGCTCTGCAGGGGCAGGTTCAGAGGTGGTTGACGCCACGCCAACTTAAGGCAGGAATGGTGGTTTGCGACAATGGCACCAACCTCCTCTCTGCCCTCCGACAGGGACAAATGACCCATGTGCCCTGTTTGGCTCACGTCCTTAACTTGGTGGTGCAGCGGTTCTTGGGCAGGTACCCGGGCTTACAGGATGTCCTGAGGCAGGCCAGGAAAGTCTGTGTGCATTTCCGCCGGTCATATAATGCCAGTGCTCGGCTGACGGACCTCCAAAAGGAGTTTAACCTGCCCAAGAACCGCCTAATCTGTGACATGCCCACCAGGTGGAACTCAACGTTGGCCATGCTGCAGCGGCTGCACACGCAGCAGAGGGCCATCAATGAGTACCTGTGCGACTATGGCACCAGGACAGGGTCAGGGGAGCTTGGTTTTTTTTCCCCACGCCAGTGGGCCATGATCAGGGATGCATGCACTGTCCTGTCACCATTCGAGGAGGCCACGAGGATGGTGAGCAGTGACAGTGCATGCATCAGTGACACTGTCCCCCTTGTCCACCTGTTGGAGCACACGCTGCGTGGAATAATGGACAGGGCACTTGAGGCAGAACAGAGGCAGGAAGAGGAGGACTTCCTTAGCTCTCAAGGCCCCCTTTATCCAGACAGTGTTCCTGCGTGCCCGCCGATCACACAGGAAGAGGACGAGGAGGAAGAGGAGGAGGAGGAAGATTGTGTCAGTATGGAGGTGGAGCCTGGCACTCAGCATCAGCAGCAGTCTTTAAGGGATCAGTCCCAAGAAACACATGGACTTGTACGTGGCTGGGAGGAGGTGGCTGCGGACCATGTCGTTCTTAGTGACCCAGAGGACTCCGGACCGAATGCCTCAGCAAACCTACGCTGCATGGCCTCCCTGATCCTGCAAAGCCTGCGTAAGGATCCTCGTATTCGTGGTATCAAGGAGAAGGACCAATACTGGCTGGCAACCCTCCTTGATCCACGTTACAAGGGTAAGGTTGCGGACCTTATCTTGCCATCGCAGAGGGAGCAGAGGATGAAACATCTTCGGGAGGCCTTGCAGAAAGGTCTGTGCAACGCGTTCCCAGAGACTGGGAGGTTACAAACTCCTGTTTCTGGACAACGTGTTGCTGAGGCTTCGGTCAGTCAAAGAAGGAGCGGTGGAGAAGGTGGCCGTCTGACCGATGCGTTCAGACAATTTTTTGGTCCGCAGCCCCAAGGTATGATCGGTTCCAGCAACCATCGCCAGCGTCTGTTTTACATGGTGCAGGAATACCTAGGGGCAAGATCAGACTTGGACACCTTTCCCACCGAAAATCCTCTGGGTTACTGGGTCTTGAGGATGGATCACTGGCCAGAGCTTGCACAGTATGCAATTGAGCTACTGGCCTGTCCTGCATCCAGCGTTCTTTCGGAACGCACATTCAGTGCTGCTGGAGGCGTGGTAACCGATCACAGGGTGCGTCTGTCCACCGACTCGGTCGATCGGCTGACCTTCATAAAAATGAATGAGTCTTGGATCACCACCAGCTACCAAGCACCTGATGCTGATGTAACCGAATAATTTTTTTTGAAATCTCAGATCCCTTCAAAGACTGCCTATGCTGATGCTGAGTGACTATCCCTGAGTAATTATCCTCTTCCTCCTCAATCATCACGCTGATAGCTTGTAAGAACATTTTTGGTTCTGGGCGCCACCACCAGTGCCTAAGGCACAATTTTTCAGCCCCTGTTTAACAGGGGCGTGTAATTACAATTTTTGATGTAATACTTTGCAGCAGGGCTCGTTCCTGCATTCCAACTAGAGTGTCTGTGAGGGGTTGCAGTGTTGTGGCACCAGCACCAGTGCCTAGGGCCCAATTTTTCTGCCCCTGTCTAACAGGGGCGTGTAATTACAATTTTTGATGCAATACTTTGCAGCAGGGCTCGTTCCTGCGTTCCAACTAGAGTGTCTGTGAGGGGTTGCAGTGTTGTGGCACCAGCACCAGTGCCTAAGGCCCAATTTTTCTGCCCCTGTCTAACAGGGGCGTGTAATTACAATTTTTGATGCAATACTTTGCAGCAGGGCTCGTTCCTGCGTTCCAACTAGAGTGTCTGTGAGGGGTTGCAGTGTTGTGGCACCAGCACCAGTGCCTAAGGCCCAATTTTTCTGCCCCTGTCTAACAGGGGCGTGTAATTACAATTTTTGAAGCAATAATTTGCAGCAGGGCTCGTTCCTGCGTTCCAACTAGAGTGTCTGTGAGGGGTTGCAGTGTTGTGGCACCAGCACCAGTGCCTAAGGCCTAATTTTTCAGCTCCTGTTCAACAGGGGCATGTAATTACAATTCTTGATCTAATATTTCACAGCAGGGCCCTGTGAGGGCTTACAGTGTTGTGGCCACAGCAACACCTAAGGCCCAAATTTCTGCTGAGTATATAGGGCAGGACCCTACTTTCAAACATCTAACTTACAAACGACTCCTACTTGCAAACGGAAGGAGACAACAGGAAGTGAGATGAAATCTACCCCTAGGAAGGGAAATTCTCTCCTGTAAGAGTTAATATGGGAAAACAATTTCTCCTTTCCACTGATGCTTTCCAATCCTTGTTCCACAAAAAAACCCAAATTTTCAAAAAACATTTTTCATTGGGACAAAAAAGTGAGGTGAAATCTTCTGAAGAGGAGGAAAGACAGCAAAACAAATGTCACAGGGGTGATAACCCTTCCCTATGTTTTCCAAAAAGCTTAGAAAAGATTTTTTGGCTGGAGCTAAACACGTTAAAAATGTTCAAAATTACAAACAGATTCTACTTAACAACAAACCTACAGTCCCTGTCTTGTTTGCACCGCCTGTATACTGCTGTTCAGAGTATATAGGGCCTGGTGGCCCCACACCTTTCCTTATTTTAATTTGGGTGCGGGGTTCCCCTTAATATCCATACAAGACCCAAAGGGCCTGGTAATGGACTGGGGGGTACCCATGCCGTTTGTCTCACTGATTTTCATCCATATTGCCATGACCCGACATGACATTAAACCCGCAAGCAGTTTTAAATGAGATTTTTTCCTTTAAAAATGACATTTGGTGCAGGGACTGTTCTAAACATGGGAAACACGCGTCACTTTACAGGCATACTATAGACACCCCCCAGGTACGATATTTAAAGGAATATTTCACTTTTTTTTTTTTACTTTAAGCATCATTAAAATCACTGCTCCCGAAAAAACGGCCGTTTTTAAAAGTTTTTTTTGCATTGATACATGTCCCCTGGGGTAGGACCCGGGTCCCCAAACCCTTTTTAGGACAATACCATGCAAATTAGCCTTTAAAATGAGCACTTTTGATTTCGAACGTTCGAGTCCCATAGACGTCAATGGGGTTCTAACGTTCGTGCGAACTTTCGGTCCGTTCGCGGGTTCTGGTGCGAACCGAACCGGGGGGTGTTCGGCTCATCCCTACTGGTGACCCCACAATAGGGATAAAACTTTTTCGCGGAAGGGACTTTAATATGACGCGTGGCCACTCACTACAATCGGAAGAAAAGAGGTTAAACCTTAAACTGCGTAGAGGGTTCTTTACTGTAAGAGCGGCAAGGATGTGGAATTCCCTTTCACAGGCGGTGGTTTCAGCGAGGGGCATCAATAGTTTCAAAAAACTATTAGATAAGTGCCTGAAAGATCACAACATACAGGGATATACAATATAATACTGACATATAATCAAACGCATAGGTTGGACTTGATGGACTTGTGTCTTTTTTCAACCTCACCTACTATGTAACCTTCCAACCCACCTGACACTCTGGGTTCAGACATCCTTGGAGCACTGTGTGGCAATAATCAAACAACTCAGTATAATTAGGTTCTGAAATATTTTACTTGAACCAAATAAGGGAAAGTTACTTCAACAAGAGAGGTAATAAATCTGCTGAGCCAAGATAACAGTGCCAACTCAGCAAACAAATTCCTCCCAAAGACACAATACAATGGTTCAGCAACAACAATATTATATACATATATGTGTACTCCCTTTTGATCAGAGGTCACCTCCTTGTGGATATTTCAGTTAACTACTTATGTGGCCAGACTGAGAAAGATGAAATTTAGCCAGCCTATGCTATCCTAATGAAAGGAGCAGGTCTTCAAAGAGTAATATATGGGCCTTCCTATAAGTAATGGCAAAAGAGTTCCACGTTGCAGATCTGATGTTCTTCGCCAGCTAGTTGGAGCTTGTTAACCGTAATCTGTTTGGGTATAATGAAGGCAATAGATTCCTAGTGATGACAATCTAAAGGTGTCTGAGCACAGTGTTCAGGCAATGCAGTAAAGTGTTCTTGGAGTAAAGATGTCTTTGAAAGTGTCTCTGTAATGGTGGCAATAAATAGATAAAGGTCGAGCACTTTGCTCTCTCACCAAGGACCAAATCGCTCCGATGTCTTCTGGACAGGAACTCGTGTAGCGACACTCATGCAGCAGATCCGCTGTCTCGGTCTTCCGAAGCGAAGCTTGCCACTCGTACCCACACCGACAGGCAGGCAATCTGGGTGATGTTGGCGACAGGCTGTCCGACAGCGAATAACAGAGCTAAGCGCCTTAGGCCTCGGGTTGGAAGTAAGACTCCCCAGGAGGAAGAGACCCTTGCGCAGGGTTCTCGCTCTTTTTATAGTTACTCCCAGCAATCTTCATGTTACAGCAAAGTTCCCTGGGATGTGTAGTCTTAGGGCACATGGGTGCAAAGCAACTATCTGAAGGAGAACTATACGTCCCATAATTCACTTTGTTGGGCACAACACCAATATGAGGTCACTGATTACCATTCATACCAGTCCCTTTTGGGTCTGGTATGAATATTAAGGGGAACCCCGAACCAAAATTGAAAAAAAAATTGCGTGGGGGTCCCCCCAAATTCCATACCAGTCCCTTCAGGTCTGGTATGGATATTAAGGGGAACCCCGCGCCAAAATAAAAAAAAATGGTGTGGTGGTCCCCCTCAAAATCCATACCAGACCCTGATTTTAACAGGAACCCCGCGCCAAAATTAAAAAAAAATGGCGTGGGGGTCCCCCCAAAAATCCATACCAGACCCTTATCTGAGCACGCAACCTGGCAAGCCGCAGGAAAATAGGGGGGATGAGAGAGCACCCCCCCTCCTGAACTGTACCAGGCCACATGCCCTCAAAATGGGGAGAGTGCTTTGGGGTAGCCCCCCAAAGCACCTTGTCCCCATGTTGATGGTGACAAGGGCCTCATCCCCACAACCCTTGCCCGGTGGTTGTGGGGGTCTGCAGGCGGGGGGCTTATCGGAATCTGGGAGCCCCCTTTAACAAGGGGACACCCAGATCCCGGCCTCCCCCTGTGTGAAATGGTAACGGGGTACAAATGTACCCCTACCATTTCACAAAAAAAGTGTTAAAATGGTAAAAATGAGAAGACACGGCTTGGAACAAGTCGTTTATTAAAAAATAAAAAAATAAAAATGTCCCACAAAGTCCTTTCTTCTTCTTTCGCTCCGCCAATGGACCGAAAAACAAACAAAAAACGCAATGACCCGCCTCCGTGGGAGGCTCCCACCGTATGACGCGTCTTCGCTTTGACAGTTCTTTTATAACTGAGGGCTGGGCCACATCGTGACGTTTCCGGGTGACCCTGCCCCCCTCTGGCGCACGGGGACTTCCCTATGGCTTCCCTGGGGCGTCAGAGGGGGGCAGGGTCACCAGGTTACGCAGCTGCAGATTGGTAAATGTCTCACTGCCTGTGATTAGAGCTGCGCAGTGTAAGCTTCCTGGCGGGCTTGGACATGTGGAGCTGTGAACACGCCTGGGCCCATACTTGGTGTTTTGGTTGTGAAAAAAGCGAGGAGAGTGATATCCACACAGACGGTCATGTTTTACAAGTAAGTCTGAACTGTGTAATAGGGATCCACCATATCTGGTAAAAAAAAAAATAAAGATAAAAAATAAAATGAAGAAAAATGAAAATAAAAATAAATAAAAAATAAATAATAAAAATAAAAATGATAAAAATAAAATAAAAGTGAAAATGAAAATAAAAATATAAATAAAAATAAATATGAAAATAAACAACAAATCAACAAATGAAAACAAAAACCACAATAAAATAAAATACAATGAAAAATAATTACCAATTAGACAGAAAACAATTTAAATCCAATTTGATGTTTAACCCCAGTGGACTCATCATTCTTAGACGATGGATCTGCTGGGTTTCATTACGAGAGATGACCCTCTTAAGGTTACCTCCTCCCCAATGGCCCTCAATTTTGTCTATGCCACAGAATGTCAAACAACTTGGGTCTTTTTCATGGAAGAGTCTAATGTGGTTGAACAAGGAAGGTGTGTAATGTGTAGGACTTCCAAACACAGGGTGAGAGACTACACATTTCACAGCTCACTCCTCTGGTGAGTCCTTAAAAATGAGGAAGTTCATTACGTGTATTACCCCACACACATGTCACATATCTTCTTTCCTGTCCATGTGGACTTCAGTACGTGGGTAGAACCACCAGACTATTGGGAGTAAGACTCCGTGAGCATGTGAATAGGATTAAAAAGGGTTTCAAGCACCACAGCTTGTCAACCACTTTAGACTCTTCCATGAAAGAGACCCGAGTTGTTTGACATTCTGTGACATAGACAAAATTGTGGGCCATTGGAGAGGAAGTAACCTATTTTTATATCTAACTATTAATATGGCTGCCAGTCCTGTCCATGGCAGGGGCTCTGGCGATAGAGGCGACATTTCCTGTCCCACCGACAAAATGGCCGCCACACATAATTTGATTGGTGAACAAAGGAGGAGGCGTCTCCCCCTCTGTATTTATAGACGGCCTTATCAACCGGAAATGAGTTCCTTGATGATGCCCTGTGGGAGGGTTAAATGCATTGACGCAATTCCGAGACCAATAGACGTCACTTCCGGTTATTGGTGGAACGCACGCCATGAGCGGCGTTTTTGTACTTTCAGCTCTCTGACTTTTTATGCCTGATTTTATCTTGCTTCTTGTAAGTATTCATTTTTATATGCGCAGTAATTCTATTGCCAAACGGTACTTCACTATAGTCCCTACCTTTCATTTCGTTTTTGGGTACTAATTATCTCGGCTGAGTATCTGTAACAAGTGAGATCTGCCTGATGATTTGATGTCAAGCTGCCTTCCATGGCCACCATTATAAGCCTGAAGTGACCCCTAGACTGAAAAGCTAAGGGTCCATTCCATCTGGTGAGTGGGGACACAGGAGGGGGTGTTTTGCGCACCTTGAAAACTCTGGAGCACTTCGCACTTTTTTGGATTGGAGCACATCAGTCACTTTATATGGACATTCACTTTTTATTGTTTTTCATTATATTCATTGATGTTAAGTTTGCTAGTGCTGTAGTCTATATCTCATTTTAATTTGAGAGGATTATCCTTAAACATTGGGAAGTCCTTAGGAAGGATAGGGTATTGGGTGCAGTTCTACCCAGTCGATCCCAATTTATTTACAGATGAGCCCCGACGCTGATTGACGTCATTGACCCTGGAGTGATCGACCCACCCATAGTTAGAGAAAATAGAATTTTTTCTTTCCTATCAGGCATTTATGCTTGCGGTAGATGTGTAGCATGTAGACAATGTAAATTTTATATAAAAAAACACTTAGAATTCACTTTCATGCCTACCAACTAGAAGAATCTGCTAAGAATTTGATCACATGCAGTACGCAAGGGGTTGTGTATATGCTGGAGTGCTATTGTGGTCTCCAGTATATTGGTAGGACGTCCAGGCCTCTTAACGTACGCATAGGGGAGCATATTAATAATATCAAAAAGGAATTAAGATCCCACAGTGTTTCTAAACATTTCAGAGTCTGTCATGATAGGGACCCTAGGGGTCTTATGTCTTGGGGCATAGAGAAAGCCAACAGACATTGGAGAGGGGGTAATTATGTCCGTCGCCTCAGCCAGAGAGAATCATTCTGGATTTTTGAGGCAAATGTTTTAAAGCCTGATGGGTTAAATATTGATTTTGACTTGAATTGCTTCATTTCTGATAGGTAGTCGTTTAGAATTTTATATACCTTATTTTTATGAATTGTAATTTATTGTAAATAGTACATTGTAATTTGGTGTGCGGGTATACAGGATGGTAGCGGGTACTATAGTTATATGAATAGAATGTTGATCTTAATGTTAAGAATAATGTATTCTCTGAAGTGGCCAGTAGAGGTCAGTAGACAGACTGACTGTCTTTAGGTTTTAGCTTTTCTCTGGTCTAGCCAGGGGGAGTGGCTCACACTGCTGCTCCGGAGTGTGTCATGTTTTTCCACCCCACTGACGTCGTTCTTGTAAAAGAAATGCGTTTGGGGGAGGAGCCACGTCCTTATGTCACCCGCTGCCATCCTGGTATCCTACACCACAGTGTCTGCTCTGTTATGCGCTGTTATAACCAAGCCCTTGTGAGTAGCCATTTTATTTAATAAGGCCTTTGAAAAACGACATTAGTGAGCACTTAGATTTGCTTTTCTCTTATCATACATACCCCTGAGGACAACGGTTGGAGGTTCTGGACCCTTCCTGGAGGTTATACCCATATGGGACATGTGTTGTTGTCCATCTGTTAGCTCAGTGGTCCACACCTAGAGGTGAGAGAAGCGAGTGCTCTCGAGGTGGAGGGAAAGTCACTCTTGCATTGGATTTGTGTCTTCTCACATGGATTCTTTTGTCAGTGTTTGCTGGGACTGTTAGTCCACCACCTGATTTTTTTTCTGGTTTTCTATGGACTTTATATTAGGTTTTACATGTTTGATTGAGCCCTGATCTGCGCTGGACTCCTTTTTATATCGTTGCCATTGGACCCCCTACCCAGGTATCTCTCTCTGATAGCCTACCAGGTGGCAGTGGTTCATTCATTAAAATATTTGGGGGTCACTGTGATGGGAGATGTTGGAGAGTATATAACGCTGAACCTCAAACCCATTTTGCAAAAGAGATTTCCAAAGCTGGGCAATGAAAGATCACTAAAAGGTACCACATCCCTTGAAGAACAAGATCATTGAGAAGAAGGTGGGACTTTAAAGGTACCAAAAGAGTATACAGAATATTTATTTATTTTTTATTTTTTTATAAAAGTATAAATTTTATTAACAGAGTTTCTTTAAAAATGACCATAAATGTTCAAACAAAGCATATCACTTGGATATCAAGTGCAACCACTTCTTACTCTACATTTTTCGCTCAAAGAGCTTCCTCGGGAGCTTTTGAAAGTGTTTCTTGAAGTTTTTAAGTACTACAAAAGAAACAACAATCATAAGAAACTATGCTTGAAGTTGTTATAATGGTAATAAATCATATAGTTGCATATCACAATACAGATAATCATACACATTTTACAAAGTAAAGTTTTATGACGAGCTGAAAATGCATGCCTACCAGATGCTTTTTGTTCACCAGAAATAAATTGGTAGTTCCTAGATAGGGGCCCGGGTTACGTGGAGGGACATATGCACAACCATAGAGAAAGAATAAATTCTGAAAAATGAAATTCAAATGTAAGTTTTTGTTTGTAAAATTATTGAGCCTGCTGATCCTGGTTAATTGAATCAAGATCAAGTGGGCTCTGTTTGTTAATAAAATTTATACTTAAAAAAAATGTATTCTGTATACTCTTTTGGTACCTTTAAAGTCTCACCTTCTTCTCAATTGATCTCCCATTACAGAGACTTGATTTCAATGTCCCACAATACAGCTCTTACTGAAACTTTGGGTGAAATTGAAACGTAGATTGGGTCCCACTGGTTTTCTTCCCTGTACCCCCATATGGCGCAATAGGTCCTACAAGGAGCTGGTTAAACTTGAAAACTATTCAACCTGGATAGCAGCCAGAGTTAAATATTTATCACAGCTTTTTACCGGGCAGGAAGTGAAATCCTTTGACCGACTTTGTATAGAGTTCCCCTTGCTCTGGAACCGATATTATATGTACGTGCAATTGTGTCAGTGGTGTCGCTGGGGGGGGGGGGGGGGGGGGCAGGGGGTGCGGGTCACAACGGGTGACACCTGCCAGAGGTATAATACCTCACTTTTACACATCTCTCGCATCTCGCCGGCTGTCTCACACAGCGGAGTGGACTGAAGCTGCCTCCCCCTCCTCTCTGTTTACATCTACTGGAGAGGGAGGTGGCTTCGGTCTGCAGTGCTCTGCTGTGTGAGAGGGAGTCCAAGGGACACACCGCTGTATCCCACGCTGTTCTGAGGTCTGTAAAGTTTAATGTCTGCGCTGATGGAGGGGGGGTCTGCACTGATGGAGGGGGTGGGTTGCACTGAGGGGGGTCTGCACTGATTGAGGGGGAGTGGTCTGCACTGAGGGGGGTCTGCACTGATGGAGGGTGGGTGGTCTGCGCTGAGGGGGGCTGCACTGATGGAAAGGGGGGTCAGCAGTGATGGAGGGGGTCTGCACTGATGAAAGGGGGTCTGTACTTAGTGGTGGGGTCTGTACTGAGGGAGAGGGATCTATAGTGCGGAAGGGGGGTCTGTACTTCGTGGGGGAGTCTGTTTTGAGAGAGGGGGTCTGTACATAATGGAGGGGAGTCTGAAGTTAGTGAGGGGGGTCTGTACTGAGGGATGGGGGTCTGTACTGAGGGATGGGGGTCTGTATTTAGTGGGGGGTGTGTACTTAGTGGGGGGTCTGTACTTAGTGGAGGCATCTTTACTGAGGGGAACTATAGTTGGTGGAGGGGGGGGTGACGCCAATTTTTTCTGCACCGAGTGACACCAACCCTAGTGACGCCACTGGGTAGATGTTGGCCATATAGATGGGGACATCTGGGAACAAATTTTAGCGGCTGGTCCACTGGTGTATCAGCAGCACATAAATTATCTCACCTGTTTTTCCTTCACCGTGCATACCGCACACTGGTACAACTACATAAGTGGGGTAGACGGGATTCTCACATATACCCGAAGTGTCAAATACACCAAGGAAATCAAATTCACATGTTATGAGCAGGGGCGTAACTAGAAATAGCAGGGCCCCATAGCAAAATGTTGTATGGGGCCCCCCTGCAAACAGCCCCCCCCCCACAGCTGCCCTAGTGTCAATGCAGCGTGACCTGTGCCACATACAGTGTGACCTGTGCCCAGTACAGCCTGGTCTGCCTGTGCCCCATACAGCCCCACCTATGCAGAGGAAGAGGCAAGCCACCCGCATCAGCAGAGAGCAGGATTGCCCGCTGTAATAGCTTTCACTAAAATTTCCTGTCTTCCCGGGGCTATGTGACGTGAGCCCCGGGAACACTGGAAGTTCTAATGAAAGCTCTTACATCGGGCAATTCAGCTCTCTGCTGATACGGACAGCTCGCCTCTTCCTTTTCTCTCTCTTCCCCTGGCTGGGAGACTGTGCCGGCGGTGCTCTTATCCTCACTGGGCCCCACTCGGCTGCGGGCCCCATAGCGCCCGCATGGGTCGCTATGGTGGTAGTTACGCCCCTGGTTATGAGATGTCCCAAACTGATGAGGTACTGGCAGGATGTTATCAAGTTTGTTAACCGCTTGCCGACCATCCGCCGCAGTTTTACTGCGGCAGAATGGCACAGGCAGGCGAATCGCTGTTATGCTACGACGGCCGCGACGATCGGATTCGATCAGGAACTAATCAATCCCCAATCTGGCCTGGACCTGGTGATCACTCCTGACGAATGATATCCTTCCCCTGTCTGTGTAACTGTAAACACTGACAGGGAAAGTGATGTCATTTCTCCTTGTGTCGGTCTTTTCGTTCCAGACCGAGAGGAGAGAGCATCAAACAGTGAGTTGCACCAACACTACACTGACAACAGGTCATGTAGGCACACAATTCACTCCCCCGATCACCCCCCGGTCACCCCCTCCAGTTAACCCCTTCACCACCTGTCACTGTGTCACCCACTGCAGCATTCAGATTTTTTTTTGATCACTGTACTAGTGTCATTAGTGACACTAATCAGTGTTAGGGTAATTAGTATTGGGCTCAGATAGGTCTAGGGATGCCCTCTAACCCCCCCAATAAAGGTTTAACCCTTTTATTACCCCCTGTCACCTGTGATCACAGTAGAAGTGTCACGGGTGACGCAGTTCAGCTAGATTTTTTTTATAGCGTCAGGGCACCCGCCGTATTTTACCCAATAATGGTTTAAACCCCTGATCACCCGGCGGGTAATCAAAGTTAGGTTTTAGCGTGAGATTCTGCATTGTCCCAGGCAGCGTCAGATCAGTGCCAGTACCGCTAACACCCACGCACGCACCATACGCCTCCTTTAGTAGTATAGCGTCTGAACGGATCGATATCTGATCTGATCAGATCTATATTAGCGTCCCCAACAGTTTAGGGTTCCCTAAAATGTAGTGTTAGCGGGATCAGCCCAGATACCTGCTAGCACCTGCGTTTAGCCCCTCCGCCTTGCCCACCCAAGTGCAGTATCAATCGATCACTGTCACTTACAAAACACAACACACATAATGCAGCGTTCGCAGAGTCAGGCCTGATCCCTGCGAACGCTAAGAGTTTTTTTGGTATCCTTTGAATCAGTCAGGAGCTTTTTTACCTGTGAGTGTCACTAGTGTACCAGTAAATTTAGAGACCAAAATGTCAAATCGAAGGTACACTAGTGAAGAGGCCTACGCGTTTCTGAGCATGACAGATAGTGAAGAGGAAGTCATTCATCTGTCTGTTTCAAGCTCCGAATATGAACCTGTAGACAGCAGCGGCACCCTGACAGATAGCTCTGACAACGGAGTTGTGGTCCCTGCCAAGGTCAGGCGTACCAGACCCCAATCTTCTTCTGCTGTCATTGTGGTGCAAGAACCGCAGGTCCCTCGTATGGAGCAGAGAGCCAGTACTAGCTCCGCTATTCCTTCTGGTGAACTGGCAAGCACCATACTGGTCATACATCCAGCACTGCAGTAACACTTGGTGACGTGGCGAGTCCCATAAGTGCAGTTCAAGCTGGCGAGGTGGCAAGCATGACTATTGTCCCGCTGCCACCAAGAAGAAGACAAAGACAGGCCCGTCGAGCCCATAGTGCCCTTCCTGCTGCATTAGCCAATCCTAATTGGGAACCCACCACTTCTGCAGCACCTGCACTTCCCCCATTCACTGGCCAACCCGGAATTCAGGTGGAAACAGTTGATTTGACGTCACTTGATTTCCAATCCCCTTTTTTTCACCAAAGATCTCTATAGATCTATTGTGGACCAAAGCAATTTATCTGCTGGTCAATTAATCGCCGCTAATCCCCAGCTGACCCTTGCCAGAGATTGGAGACCAATTACGGTCTCCGAATTTAAGACCTTCCTGGGCCTATTCCTCCTCATGGGCATAACTAAAAAGAGTGAGTTGCGGTCATATTGGTCCACTGACCCAATTCACCATATGCAGATCTTGCGGTTCATGCATTTCAACAATAATGAACTCTGTCGTCCTCGAGGTGATCCTGAATTTGATTGGCTCTACAAAATTCGGCCCCTCTTAAACCATTTCAACCAACGTTTTGCAGCCTTGTTTAATCCCCATCAAGTTGTCTGCCTTGATCAGTCCCTGATTACGTTTTCTGGCCACTTTGTCATTCAAACAGTATCTTTCCAGCAAGCGTGCCAGATACGGGGTCAAGATGTATAAGCTCTGTGACAGGGCCACAGGCTATACATATAGTTTTATGGTTTACGACGGAAGAGATAGTTGCGTAGACCCGGAGAACTGCCCAGACTACATAGGGAGCGCTGGGAAAATTGTGTGGGACTTGGTGTCACCCTTATTCGGAAAGGGGTACCGCTTGTAAGTGGACAATTATTACACAAGCGTGCCACTTTTTAGTCACTTGTTTGATAATCAAATTGGCGCATGTGGCAGCGTGCGATCTAATCGCCCGGGCTTAGCCCAGCAGCTTGTAGATTCCTGTCTTAGGTTGGGGGAGAGAGCCTGCTTGAGATGTAATAATTTGCTCGCTGTGAAGTGGAGGGATAATAAGAATGTTTTCATTCTGTCCTCCCTTCACGCAGACAGGACTGTCCAAATTCCAACGGGGACTGGTGTTGTGGAGAAACCCCTCTGTGTCCACGAATATAACCTTAATATGGGAGGGGTGGACCTCAACGACAAGTTGTTGGCGCCGTACCTAATTGCCCGTAAGGCCAGACCCTGGTACAAAAAAGTGTCTGTTTATTTATTTCAATTGGTTTTGCTGAACGCTCATGTGCTATACAGAGCTTCAGGATGGACTGGATCCTTCCTTAAATTCCAGGAAGAGATCATCAGAGCCCTTCTGTTTCCAGACGGTGCTCTTGCCCAATTTCCCAACGCAAATGCAGTAATCCGACTGCATGAGAGACATCCACATTTCCTCTCTGGTACCCCTACCCAAAGAAGATGCCGTGTCTGTAGAAAGTGTGGATTTAGGCGTGACACCCGCTTTTATTGTCCCTCCTGTCCTGACCAACCTGGTCTTTGCATTGGTGACTGTTTCGAACGCTATCACACACTAGTTGAGTATTAGCGTAGGATACAGCACCACACAGTCATAGGCACACGTACACAGGGTCTCGGGTTCTCGAAAGATGTGATGGCCATCATATTTTGAGAGACCCTAATCTGCAACGTTCAGTTTATAGTTTTTTTTTTACACTTTTACCGTTTTACACTTTTGAAAAAAGTGAAAAAAAAAAACACACACACAAAAACACAAAAAAATCAATAAAATAAAAAAGCCAAAAATAGTTGTGGTTGTATTTTCTCTCTCTCTCTCTCTCTCTCTCTCGCTCTCTCTCTCGCTCTCGCTCGCTCTCTCTTATGTTCGCTCTCTCATGTTCGCTCTCTTATGTTCTATATCTATCGTTCTCTCTGTTTTATTTTTACTATGTTTTATTGTATTTGCTTTGCAGGTATGTTATACTGTAATTTTTGTTTTATTGTTAACCATCATTTGCTTAGCAGGTACGCCATTCAGCTGCAGTGTGGATTTATTTATCTTGATAGCAACAGCATTTGCTCCCATGATACATAAATCCATGACTCCAGCGCTGTAGGAGGTGATTTCACCACCACAGTTAAAAAAAAAAGCATATATGCCGAAGTATGGGGGCAGCAGGGGTGGAGGAGCGATTTGCTTTTAACTTTAGGGGTGGATGCCCCATGCTTCGGCATATATTTTTTAGGCCATTCAGCTGCAGCACTGATTTATTTTTCTTGACAGCAACAGCGGTTGCTCCCACAATACATAAAGCCGTGACTCCAGCGCTGTGATTTCACCACCACAATAAAAAACAAAATGGTGCATGTATGCCCATCATTAGAAGTGGATGGATGAAGGGAGATATTCTAATGGTGGGCATACCCACCGATCAATCTCTTTTTTTCGTTCAGCCCACAGGTTGCATGAAAAAAAAGATTACAATATATTATATGCCCAACAAGGACCAGCAACGTACTGGTATGTTGCTGGACTTTGAGTGGTTATACCAGAATGATGCCTGCGGGTTTAGGTATCATCTTGGTATCATTCTTTTCAGCCAGCGGTCGGCTTTCATGTAAAAGCAATCCTAGCGTCGGTCTGGCGTCATATGTAAACAGCCATTGTACCATGCATGTGAGGTATGACCACGAAGGTCAGATCGAGGGCAATGATTTTAGCAGTAGACCACCTCTGTAAATCTAAAGTGGTAACCTTTAAAGGCTTTTAAAAATGTATGTAGTTTGTCACCGCTGCACGTTTGTGCTCAATTTTAAAGCATGTCGTGTTTGGTATTCATGTACTCGGCCTAAGATCATCTTTATTTCATCAAACATTTGGGCAATATAGTGTGTTTTAGTACATTAAAATTTAAAAAAGTGTGTAGACACCACAAGCTATTTGCTGAGAGGTATGGTGAGTATTTTGCAGACCTCACTTTTTGTCACAAAGTTTTGAAAATTGAAAAAAAAAAAAAACATTTTTCTTTTCTTTCTTCATTTTCAAAAACAAATGAGAGCTGCAAAATACTCACCATGCCTTTGTGCAAAAAAAAAAGTTTGTAATGTTTCCACAACTTTTGGCAAAATATAAAATATGGACTCAACATGCCTCTCAGCAAATAGCTTGGGGTGTCTACTTTCCAAAATGGGGTCATTTGGGGGGGGGGGGAGGGTTGTGCCACCTTGGCATTTTATGGCCTTCAAAACTGTGATAGGTAGTGAGGAGTAAAATTAAAAATTTACGCTCTTAGAAATCCTGAAGGCGGTGCTTGGTTTTTGGGGCCCCGTACACGGCTAGGCTCCCAAAAAGTCCCACACATGTGGTATCCCCGTACTCAGGAGAAGCAGCAGAATGTATTTTGGGGTGTAATTCAACATATGCCAATGGCATGTTTGAGCAATATATCATTTAGTGACAACTTTGTGCAAAAAAATGGAAAATTGTATACTCACCTTTCCGTCATTTTCCTTTCCTGACGCATCTTCATGGCAGCACACACTGGGTTGTGACCCCGCCTCCACAACCTGACAGGATTGGTTTAGCTATAAAAGTTGAAGAGAGAGAGATCCCCACCATTCTCTGTATCTATCATCTAAGAACGGGGTGGGAATCTGTGTGCTGCCATGAAGATGTGTCAGGAAAGGAAAATTACGGAAAGGTGAGTATACAATTTTCCATTTTCCTGATGCCTTCATGGCAGCACACACTGGGAAATAACTCGCCAGACGGGAGGGTGCAATTAAAGTTTTATTATTATTCTAAAGAGCTGTGGAGTTGGCTCTAATAATGGATCTGCCAAAGTCCGCTGTTGTTAGCTGAGCAGAGTCGATTTTATAGTGAGAAGTAAATGTATGTCTTGATGACCAGGTCGCTGCTTTACAGATTGTCTCCGGTGAAACCCTGCAGTATGCTGCCCATGAAGTTGCCACTGCCCTAGTAGAGTGTGCCCTGATGACTTCTGGGATAACTAGCTGCTGAGAAGAGTATGCCTTCTTTATGGTGTTGACCAACCAGGATGCGATTGTTCGAGAAGTTGCTGGATGACCCTTTCTAGGACCGTGAGGGATTATGAGAAGGGTATCCGTTTTCCTGAAGGAAACTGTAGCTTCCAAATAGCTGGTAATAATAGTCTTTACATCCAATGCATGAGGCTCGCCCTGGTTGTTAGTAAAGGATGGAAGGGTGATATCTTGATTATAATGGAAAGAATATGATACCTTGGGAGTGAAATGCTCTGAGGGTCTCAATACCACTCTATCGGGATAGAAGACTAGATAAGGTTCTGATATCAGTAGTGCTCTAAGTTCTGAAACTCTTCTCGCAGATGTAATGGCGATAAGGAAGGTTAACTTCAGAGTCAGGTTCCAGAGTGAAATTGACTCAACCGGAAAAAAAGGAGGTTATAGCTATTACTGTGGCTGATGATTTCCGAAGCCTGGACAGGAATCTCGCGATTAAGGGTACTGGTGGAAAAATGTAACCCAGCTTGAAATTCGACGGATGGGTTAGACAATCCGTTCCCTCGGCCGATGGGAAGGCTGCTCTTGATAGAAATCTCCGACATTTGGTGTTTGTAGGTGTAGCTGCTAGGTCGATCTCTGGTATTCCCCAAGTTCTTGAAAGGAGGTCTGTTGGTTCAATGACCACTCGTTGTTTGAGAGAAGTTCCCTGCTCAAATAGTCGGCCAGCATGTTCTGAGCTGCTGGGACATACACCGCTTTCAGGTCTATTAGGTGCACTTGAGCCCACTCCATGATGGGGCGTACCTCCTGCATTAACGAGCGACTCCTTGTACCCCCTTGCCTCTGAATGTATGCTACAGCGACTCGGTTGTCCATTTGGATCACAACATTTTTCCCTGCCAGGTAAGGAGTGAAGGCCCGAAGTGCCTGAAAGGCTGCTCTGAGTTTCAGTATATTGGATACTACCCCATGAGCCTGAAACTTCCATTGCCCTTGGGCCGCTAGATTTTGGTAATGTGCTCCCCATCCCTTCTGGCTGGCATCCGAAGTGACTACCTCGGGCTGAGGAGGAATTATGGGTTTGTACCTCTTGAGGTTACTGGATCTTGTCCACCACCACATTGCTTGCTTCACATACCTGTGTATGTAGATTTTCTGAAGCATTGATACTCCATCCCACTGCCTGAGAAAGGAATTCTGTAAGATCCTTGTGTGCCATTGGGACCACTGGATCATGGGCAGAGTCGCAGACATAGAACCCAGGATACTCATACATACTCTGGCTGGTAAGTGTGTAACGGAGATTAACCTCTGAATCTTCTGGATGAGGGGCCTGATTTTCTCCTGAGGGAGCTGTTCACTGTTCTGGATGGTGTCTAGTTCTGCTCCTAGAAAAAACATTTTCTGAGTGGGTTGAAGCTTGCTTTTCTGCCAGTTCACTAGCCAACCGAAAGCTTGCAGGGTTGATAGTAAGATCTCCCAGTGCTGAATCAAGATCTGGCGACTTTCTGCTAGAAGAAGTATATCGTCTACATAATGATGTACTCTTAGACCTTTCTCTCTGAGGTATGCTATGAGGGGCAGAAGAACTTTGGTGAAGGTCCTGGGAGCTGATGAGATGCCGAAGGGTAGGCACTGGAACTGGAAGTGATGTTGGTTGATTGAAAATTGGAGAAATCTTTGAAAGCATGATGTATTGGAATGTGAAGATAGGCGACCGATAAGTCTACGGACAGCATCCAGTCTTCTAGATTCACTGCTAGTAGTATGGACTGTAGGCTTTCCATTTGAAGGATTCCAACTTGATGTTCTTGTTTAGTCTCTTTAAGTCCAGTACTGTTCGTAAATCTCCCGTTTTCTTTTTTACCAAAAAAAGAGGGGAGTAGAATCCTCTGCCTCTTTGACACAGCGGAACTTTCAAAATTGCCTCCTTTTGTTTTAATTCCGTTATGTACCTCAGAAAGATCCTTCTTTTGGCTGGAGAGGACGGGAGTTTGGTTGGAAGAAAGTGGTTCCTGGGAATCCTGTTCAGGAATCTCCATTTGTGACCGAACTTGATCGTAGAAATGGTCCAAGGGTCCCTGATGTTTTCTGACCATATTTGTGTGAATTTCCTGAGTCTGGCGCCCACCCTTGGAGGATGGGCGGGCGTACCTTCAAAAGGACTTCTGCTGTTCGCTAGAAGGAGTGGCCTTGGTTTTTCGCATCCTCAGGAAGGATGACTGTGTGTTCCTCCAGTTCCTTTTAAACTCTTTACCCGGTCTGTAGGTTTTGGCCTTTCTGTACCTCTCGGGAAGGTTACCCTTGTAAGTGGGGCCTCTTGATCTCTTGGGCCTCCTGTCCGAGGAATGAGGCCCGATTTTCCCCCCGTCACTTTAGAAATTGCTGTATCTAATTTGGAGCCGAAGAGATTGGAACCGTCGTAGGGAATCTTGCACCAATTTGTTTTTGATGCTGCGTCGGCTATCCAGGGCTTTAGCCACAGAGCTCTCCTTGCCATCACCGAGGCTAACATTGCCCGGGCTGAGCACCTAATAATGTCCACAGAGGCTTCTGCGATAAAATCGCCTGCTAATTTGAGTTCCTGTAGGGATGTAATTACCTTCTCTAAGTCTGCTTTTTCCTGTAGAGATTTTTCGATACTCACAGTCCAGCCCGAGATAGCTCTACCAACTGCTGCTGTAATGACTGCTGGTCTACAAGCACCTCCTGCTGTGGAATAAGCCTTTTTAAGTTCTGGATCGATCTTCTGATCCAGAACGTCACGGAAGGAGACAGCGTCTTCGATGGGAAGGGTGACATGCCTTGCCAGACGCATCAAGGAGGCATCCACAATTGGAGCGTTAATTAAAGAGTTGACTTTAGGTTCTTTTAAAGGATACATTTTTGCTAGTCTATTATTCAGGCTAGGCCTCTTGTCGGATCTTTCCCATTCATCCTTGATTAAATCATTCAACTCCTCAATGAAAGGGAAGGTTTCTGCATCCCTTTTCAGGTTTGGGAAATATTTCCGTGTCCTCTGAGGTGCTTCCTCAGGTTATTCCCAACCTATGGCCTCCTTGACAGATTTTGCAAAGGGCTCGACCAGAGTGAAGTCAAAACCTGCTGGTACTTCTGGATCCTCGTTCTCAGAAGGGGACTCTGGTTCTGTCCCTGCCTCGGTTGCTGAGCGTGGAGGAGCCATGGAGGTACCTGGGTCTGACCTGGTCGGCAGGGGTGTAGTTGACTCCATTATGGATTCTCTCACTGATTCCCGAATTAATTTGGTTACCTCTCTGATGTCCGATTCTCTTTCCTTCGTGGCTTCATTGAAGCACGTGCGACATGCTAGTTTATCTGGCAAAGCAGTGGCGCCACATACCCAGCAGGAATTAGCTGCGGGACGGGTGTGCTGGCTTCGTCTGTGACGTGATGAAGATGATCTTCTATGATGAGATCGACTACGTCGAGAACGGCTGTGGCGTGAGTGACCACGGCGAGAATGACTACGGCGTGAGTGCCTGCGACGGGATGAGGAGTGTGATCGGCTTCTGCAAGATCTTCTGCTTGAGGTATGGCTTGACCTTTCTTTGCGTTTTGATTTGGACCTAGAAGGGCTGTCAGAAGGATTCTTGTCAGAAGATATGCTCTCTTTTTTCTCTCTCTTCAATACTTACCCCTGAATGCGTACAGCCCCTTACCTTATCGGCCGTGGATGGTCTGCTTGGGCAGTGGTCTCCATGAGTAGAGAGGAGGAAGGCAGGCAGGAACAGAAAAAGTCTGGAAGGGGTTAAGGAAGTAGACAAATATATACATATATATATATATATATATCTATACAAGGAAAAGAAAAAAAGTTGTTGTTTTTCTTTTTTTTTTTTTTTTTTTTCAAGAAGGTCCTTAATGATGTGAGGATTTAAAAACGCTTACCAGGTTCCAGAAGAAATATTGACAAGGATAGCAGAAGGCGGCTGAAAAAAAACGAGCAGAATACAAGTTGATTTCTTCTTTCTTCTTCTTTTCAGCCTGGAGTCCTTTTTTAAATAGCCCGCCGCCGTCGCGGCAAAAATGACGCTTCGCGCATGCGCAGAAGCATCGTGATAGCTCTGGCGCCATCTTAGAAGCTGGAAAAAAGGTAAAACGTCCCCTATCTCTGTCTACCGCGCATGCGCAATGCGGGACGAGATGAGCGGCGGCCATGATAGATGCCTCGAGCGCTGTGGGACTACAGGTACCAGAGAATCATACATAGGGGAAAAAAGAAGGGAGAAAGTGATAAATTGTAAGAGAGTAAAAAAGGAAAAGTAAAAGTGGAGACCGCTGCAATATTTGAAGGTTTTTTTAAAGCTTACTATGTGCCAGATAATCCGTGGTGTTGCTCCTGAGACCACCAGAGTGGGGTTCCCTCCATAGAAGCTCCTTTAGAGACTGTACAGGAGGGACTTCCAAACAGGAGAGGCTTGAACCTGCTGGGGTGATGCGGTAAGAGGCTCTTGCGATGTTCATCCATCTTGTCAGGTGAGGATAAAAAAGAGAATGGTGGGGATCTCTCTCTCTTCAACTTTTATAGCTAAACCAATCCTGTCAGGTTGTGGAGGCGGGGTCACAACCCAGTGTGTGCTGCCATGAAGATGCGTCAGGAAAAAAAATTTATCATTTTCCAGCAACTTGTGGCAAAATATAAAATATTCCATGGACTCAACATGCCTGTCAACAAATAGCTTAGGGTGTCTACTTTCCAAAACAGGGTCATTTGGGGGGGGGGGGGGGGTTTGTGCCATCTTGACATTTTATCTTTAGGAGTGAAATCAAAAATGTACGCCCTTAGAAATCCTGAAGGCGGTGATTGGTTTTTGGAGCCCCATACGCGGCTAGGCTCCCAAAAAGTCCCACACATGTGGTATCCCCGTACTCAGGAGAAGCAGCAAAATTTATTTTGGGGTGCAATTCCAAATATAACCATGGCATGTGTGAGCAATATATAATTTAGTGACAACTTTTTGTAAACAAAATGTTTTTTTTTTTTTTTGTTGTCATTATTCAATCGCTTGGGACAAAAAGATTAAATATTCAATGTGCTCAACATGCCTCTCAGCAATTTCCTTGGGGTGTCTACTTTCCAAAATGGGGTCATTTGGTGGTGGGGGGGGGGGGGGTTGTACTGCCCTGCCATTTTAGCACCTCAAGAAATGAGATCGGCAGTCATAAACTAAAAGCTGTGTAAATTCCAGAAAATGTACCCTAGTTTGTAGACGCTATAACTTTTGCGTAAACCAATAAATATATGCTTATTGACTTTTTTTTTTTTTTTTTACCAAAGACATGTGGCTGAATACATTTTGGCCTAAATGTATGACTAAAATTGAGTTTATTGGATTTTTTTTCGCAGAGGCAATCAAATTCCATCAAAAGAAAGCTCTATTTGTTGAATAAAGGACGCAAATTTTGTTTGGGTACAACATTGCATGACCGCGCAATTACCAGTAAAGCAGCACTGTGCCAAATTGTAAAAAGTCCTCTGGTCTTTAGGCAGCCAAATGATCCGGGGCTTAAGTGGTTAATGATATATATCAGGTTCAACTTGACTTTAATCCAGTTACCTGTATTTTGGATGGATTGGTAGAGCAACTCTATCCTCCGTCTACTTATGTAGCACTTGTCAGATTGCTTTATTTACTGTAGCTAGAAAGCTGATAGCGAGATTATGGTTATCCCCATACACACCCACCCATCAGCAGTGGATTCAACAGGTAAACAATATCCTAATACGAGAAAAAAATATGTACCTTCACAGGAATACCCCTCATAAATTTAAAAAAATTTGGCAGGAGTGGCTGGAGACTCCTGGGGTGGCTACCTCTCAGCTCATACTTACCAAACTACTTCAAACTTGAGAATGCCATATGTTCCTGTGCATTTTGTGTCAGATAGAAGAGGGCAGATTCGGTGCACTGTATACCTATGTATGGATGAGATACATACACTGCAAGCAGTTCTGATCCTGACCTCCCTGGGGCCCTAAGCAAAATTCTGCTAAGGGGCCCTCTACCTGACCCGTGATGCCGTGAGCTATGTAAACCATTTGCCATTGCCACACAGTCACACCTGACACTTCAGTGCTCCCAATACAATCCTCCCTCCTTTAAACAAAACAGTCAAAGAATAAGTACAACAATATATATATTACATCAGGGTCCCTGGAGAGCCTCCCCCTACATCAGGGTCCCTAGAGAGCCTCCCCCTACATCAGGGTCCCCAGAGAGCCTCCCCCTACATCAGGGTCCCCAGAGAGCCTCCCCTTACATCAGGGTCCCCAGAGAGCCCCTCCTTATATCAGGGTCCCCAGAGAGCCTCCCCTTACATCAGGTCCCCAGAGAGCCTCCACTTACACTTGCCCATCAGTGCAGCCTCACCAGTGCAGCCTGATCAGTGCCCATCAGTGCAGCCTCACCAGTGCAGCCTGATCAGTGCCCATCAGTGCAGCCTCACCAGTGCAGCCTGATCAGTGCCCATCCATGCAGCCTGATCAGTGCCCATCCATGCAGCCAGTGCCCATCAGTACAGCCTCACCAGTGCAGAGAGTGCCCATCAGTGCAGCCTCACCAGTGCATAGAGTGCCCAGGCATCAGTGCAGCCTGATCAGTGCCCATCAGTGCAGCCTGATCAGCTCAGACAGTGTCCATCAGTGCAGCCTGATCAATGCTCACCAATGCAGCCTCATCAGTGCCTATCAACGCAGCCTGATTAGTGCCCTTAATGCAGCCTCACCAGTGCAGACAGTGCCAATCAATGCAGCCTGATCAGTGCTCGTCGGTGGGGGTGGGTGGTGGGGGGGGGGGGGTTGGTTGATTGCCCTTGAGCCGCCACTGCCAAACTGTAAAATTGTTGCTATGCATCATTTCTTAAATTTACTACTGAAGGGGATACAGTAAATAAGTTTTATCACAGAGAGTCATCACACCTTACTTCAGGCTGGGGAGGGCTGTGTGTTTCAGTGGAGAGCCAGGTCCTTGCACTTCTTCGGGGGGGTGATGATTCTGTCCTGTCATGTCAAGTCTCTTCTCTTCTCTGCAGCCAGCGCCCAGCCCCAGCCCACAAGCTCAGCAAGTCACATGGGACGGGATGTTCTTGACGCCGCTCGAACCCCCCCCTGATGTGCCATGTGACCTGCCTCTGAGACTCCTGGGAAGTGGGAGTTCTAGTTTGCTGCACTGATAAGGTCCTTACCTTTAGCGCGGCCGGACTACAACTCCAACAATGCAGTGCAGCAGCAGCCAGCTAGCCAATCGGCGGCCGACATCTAGCAAAAAAAAAATTAACAGACAGCCAGCGTCGCGCCCGACATCTAGCAAAAAAAAAAAAATAACAGACAGCCAGCACCGTGGCCCGAGGCCGTTTTAAAAATAATGTAGGCGGCCTGGGGGGAAATTTCCCCTGGCCCAGCCCACCCCTGCAGGGGGGGATGCTGGATCTTGGGGGGCCCCCCACAGCGGCAGGGCCCTATGCAGCTTGCATAGTGAACGTATAGGGTACTGGGTTTTTTTCTTTTCTGTTTTATGTTTGTTTGGTTTTTATTGTTACTTCACCTGAGCTGAAAATACCACTGTTTGAATAGTATGGACTCTTTGCAAACAAGCTCTTACTTTATGTAGGGTAAAACGAATATTTGATTGTCTACTTACTGCATATGGAGTCTATACTTAAATGTTTGTACTTTATATTTTCTTGTACAATAAAACCTTTTTTGATAAAAAAAAAAAAAAAAAAAAAAAGAAAGAAAATTAATGTTCACACTACACTCACACTGAACTATCCCTAGATTCACACTAAACTGATATTCTACACCGACAATAGAATCAGAATAGCACAGTATAGCACACTAACTGTCTAATAGCAATGAACAGAGCCCTGTTCTATATCTCTCCACGCCACTTTTACACTACAAAAGGGCGTTATGGAAAGAATACTTTATAGTATATAGAGCAAGGAGCCATGATTGGATACCGTCATCATGACAGCGTCCAATCATGGCTTTGACAGTGCTCTGTGCCCTGATTGGGTGAAGCTTTCATTGCTTCAGCCAGTCAGGGCTTTCAATGCAATGTCCGGCGGCACAGTGCATTGTGGTTGTTCGTCGTGCCGAACAAACGGTTGAACGACCGTATAATTCGGTTGTTCAGAGAACTTCCTAACAACCGTTGTTTGGCCAGAACTCATGCTTGCGCCGAACCGATCGCCCATCCTTACTCCTCCCCTCACACACTGCACATGTGAGGAGAGGAAAGAGCTGAACCAGACACGAGCCGGTTTGTTGACAAGTGATCGCTCTGTCATTGGATCTGTGATGCGCCGGGTCCGGAGAACCTGGCGCTCATGGACGATTCCGGAAGCACCCCAGGGGACGCACGGGAAGCGCGCGTCTGGGAGGATGTCATTGTGTGTCTGTAGCCAGAAACACGGCACTTTTTTAATAGCAATATTATAGGAGCTTACAGATCACACAATGCCAGATGAGCAGTTCCTTTGGAGGAGGTATCCAGATTACTGGGTTGCTCTGAGATCCTAAAGTCCTTGCAGTTTATCTGGCTGATTGAGGGAGACAGTTTCAAGAAGCTGGCAGAAGAGATACCCTGTAGGGGAAAACTACTCTTTGCACTCTGAACTGTATGTAGTTGGTGCCACGGAAAACAGTGGCAACCTGGTTGGGAGAATATTTATACATGCCCCATTTCACTGTAATTAGTGTGAATGAGCATACCCTATATTCAAAACCATAAAACAAGTTGGGGGGACAGAATCCCCAAAGAAAGAGGGTATATATGTGACCCCAGACGATATGTATATGCAAAAAATATAGTATCTCACAAAAGTGAGTACGCCCCTCACATTTTTGTAAATATTTTATTATATCTTTTATCTGTGACAACACTGATGAAATGACACTTTGCTACAATGTAAAGTAGTGAGTGTGCAGCTTGTATAACAGTGTAAATTTGCTGTCCTCTCAAAATAACTCAACACATAGCCATTAATGTCTAAACCGCTGGCAACAAAAGTGAGTACACCCCTAGGTGAAAATGTCCAAATTTGGGCCCAAAGTGTCAATATTTTGTGTAGCCACCATTATTTTCCAGCACTGCCTTAACCTTCTTGAACATTGAGTTCTCCAAAGCTTCACAGGTTGCCATTGGAGTCCTCTTCCACTACTCCATGATGACTTCACGGAGCTGGTGGATGTTAGAGACCTTGCGATCCTACACCTTCCATTTGAGGATGCCCCACAGATGCTCAATAGGGTTTAGGTCTGAAGACATGCTTGGCCAGTCCATTACCTTTACCCTCAGGTTCTTTAGCAAGGCAGTTGTCGTCTTGTAGGTGTGTTTGGGGTCGTTATCATGTTGAAATACTGCTCTGTGGCCCAGTCTCTGAAGGGAGGGGCTCATGCTCTGCTTCAGTATGTCACAGTACATGTTGGCATTCATGGTTCCCTAATTGAAATGTAGCTCCCCGGTGACGGCAGCACTCATACAGCCGTAAAGACCATGGCACTCCCACCACCATGCTTGACTGTAGGAAAGACACACTTGTCTTTGTGCTCCTCACCTGGTTGCCGCCACACACGCTTGACACCATCTGAAACAAATAAGTTTATCTTGGTCTCATCAGACCACAGTGCATGGTTCCAGTAATCCATGTCCTTAGTCTGCTTGTCTTCAGCAAACTGTTTGCGGTCTTTCTTGTGCATCTTCTTTAGAAGAGGCTTCCTTCTGAGACAACAGCCATGCAGACCAATTTGATGCAGTGTGCGGTGTAAGGTCTGAGCACTGACAGGTTGACCCCCAACCCCTTCAACCTCTGTAGCAATGCTGGCAGCACTCATACGTCTATTTCTTCAAAGACAACCTCTGGATATGATGCTGAGCATGTGTATTCAACTTCTTTGGTCAACCATGGCGAGGCCTGTTCTGAGTAAAACCTGAGTGGAACCTGTCCTGGATGGTCTTGGCCACCATGCTGCAGCTCTGTTTCAGGATCTTGGCAATCTTCTTATAGCCTAGGCCATCTTTATGTAGAGCAACAATTCTTTTTTTTCAGATCCTCAGAGTTCTTTGCCATGAGGTGTCATGTTGAACTTCCAGTGACCAGTATGGGAGAGTGACGGAGATAACACCAAGTTTAACACACCTGCTTCCCATTCACACCTTATAACACTAACGAGTCACATGACACCTGGGAGGAAAAATGGCTAATTGGGCCTAATTTGGACATTTTCACTTAGGGGTGTACTCACTTTTGTTGCCAGCAGTTTAGACATCAATGGCTGTGTGCTGAGTTATTTTGAGGGGACAGCAAATTTACACTGTTATACAAGCTGTACACTCCTTTCCATTGTAGTAAAGTGTCATTTCTTCAGTGTTGTCGCATGAAAAGATATAAAAAAATATTAACAAAAATGTGAGCGGTGTACTTACTTTTGTGAGATTCTGTATATCTAGGTATCAAAAATACTTAAGCACCTTCACCCCAGACTAAAAATAAGGCACACACATTTAGACAGAACTCACCGTGACACCACAATGATAAATATATAATATGTCTTCATCAAATACATCGCACCAGTAATGCTAATCTAGTGATTCGCTCAACTGAGCCTTAAAGATAAAGCCACCAGGATTGAGAGGCTGCAAGCATATGGTGCATGTATGATGAGAGATTGAGAAATATACTATTGAAAAAAATGGCATAACCAGCCAGGCCAGACAACTGGGCTCACTCCATTAGCAGCAAGTTCATATCCCTATAGTGCTTCTAAATGCTCATCATGGATTTTGCCTAATTAGACCTTATCTCTAAGGTCATAGTAAGCACAATTGGGATAAACGTAGATCAGCATAGGAACCCCCACGTCACTCAAAGTTACTAGTCATGTAGATAAATGTGACTCAGTTGACTCAGTTCCATTGTAGGATCATGGACACAGCAGGGGCTCACAGTATGCCCGAAAAAAGTTTGTCAGTCGGACCAATGATATACAAATCCACGCTGTTGCATCCAACTCCTTCACCAATGCAGGAGATAGGGCTATATGGGACATCACCAGGCATTGCTGGAGACTCATTGTCAGTGTATGTGCGGGAGGGGAACTCACAGTTCATTGATCGGCACTCCCAAAAAGAGGTCATGGTGAGACCTTAGGGCCCCATGGTGTGGACCCCACAGTTAGCGTGTTTCGCCCGTTTTGCAATCTAGCGGGCTTCTTCAGAACCACTACTCTTTCCCTCCTTGTCAGGTACCCCTCCCAAAAACTGCTCCTACTTTCTCCCTAACAAACAGGGCTCTATCCCTGACCTACTCCCACACTTTAGGCATGCTGAATATGGCAGAAACTGCTTTTTAAGTACTTCTGTATCAAGATGGCTGCACAAATATTGCTGGATTTTGACGTCTAATGGGGGATGCTGGCCTCCCAAGATGGCCATTTGGAGCCCATAATAGGGGAAAAATGTAGTCCCCAATAGTTTTCTGCAAACACTTCCTACACACAGGCATAGTGTAAAGCAGCCATTATCAACCTTCTGAACATAGTGGAACCCTTGAAATAACTTTATGGGCTTAGGGAACCCCTGCTAATGATTGCTTTATCTACAGCTCACAGAACATTGGTTTGATGACCACTGGGAAGAATTAGAATTATATGTATCTGTTTTTAAAAGTATGAGTTTATCTGGCATTTAAGCAATCTGGAGTTTAGCAATATTTTATTTCCTATTATTTATTAACATGGACTCAAATATTGGATGGCATGCTGCTGTTTTAAACAGGAAAAAGCACATTGTAAACATGGCTGGTCTACGGCTGGTTTGCTCTTTGCTGTTTTGTGCCCTTACTCCAGTTAACAGTGATTTTGTGATTGAAGGACTCAGAAAAATTCAGGTAAATTTATCTTCTTTTTCTGGCAAGTGGAAAATAAGATTCAGAGTAGACATGCCGATGCTCTCAAATTGGGTGGGAGATTATGGGCATATCTTTCATTCATTGTTGGTGTGGCAGATGATATTACCAACACTTTAAAGTGGTAATGAAATAGACTATAAAGTTCTTCTTCAAGCTAGCCTTCAGGTATCTCTGGCTCTGTTGTGTGAATTCTGAGGATATGTTATTTAAAAAAACCAAAGGACAATTGTGTAGGCTGGGCTAGAGACAACCTTCCATGTGTATATTTAGTATAAGATGGTAATGTCATACACTATGATGGAGATTTACTAAAACTGGAGCACACAAAATCTGGTGCAGCTCTGCATACAGACCATTCAGCTTCCAGGTTTTATTGCTAAAGCTTAATTGAACAAACTAAACTTAGTCCTGGTTCACACCTATGCATTTTTTATTGTGTTTTCAGTTTTGCAGAAACACACTACAGTACATTTAACATGGTTTCCTATGGATGTAATTCACATCTGTGCATTTTATGGAAAGGGCCAGGGATTTTTTTTCTGGTTTTTGGTTCCATAGACTTTAATGGATCAAAAATGTGTATTGAAAAACGCAAAATGCACCTGGAATATGCAAACTGCAACCTGCATAGGTGTGAACCAGGCCTTAGCAGCTGATTGACTGCCATGCACACCTGCACCAGATTCTGAGTTCTCCAGTTTTAGTAAATCTCCCTATATATCACTATTGATGTTTGGGTCTCTAACATGGCAGAGTAGCTCATATGTTAGACTCTTATGTGAAAGCATTGCTAAGTTGTCAGTCTTTATAACAGGATAATGGCTCTCACATTTCAGATTCTGTGACATATCACTTAAAGTGGTAGTGAACTCTTCCATTTAAAAAAAAAAAAATCTCCCTGCAAGTTAAGGGCATAATGCATTACGCACTAGCACATTATAAAAGACGTGCCCTAAAATGATGTCCTCCAGCGGCGCACTGTCAACGTAAACAGGGCTTTCACTTGGGCATGGGAGTCACGGCTGCAGAATAAAGCTCTGCAGGGAAGGCATGAGTATGCCGTCTCTTCAGAGCCCATGCACTGGGGAACTCACCAGCTGGAAAAACCGTGAATATCTTCTAAACAGAGCACATTTAGGAGATGTTCCTTGTACCTACAGGTAAGCTTTTTTATAAGCTTACTTGTGGTACAAGTGTCTAACGGTATTTACTACTGCTTTAAGTCACAAAGCTAGCACACCAGGATAAAAATGCTTATTTTTGAAGATGGCAGTTATTTTTAGTTGAGTCCAAAAAGATTAAAAAATTACAGCCACGTTCCTAAAATAAAGATGTCTATCATTGTGTTATAGCTTCGTGAATTGAGCCTATAGTCCTTAAAGTGGAGTTCCGCCCACCACTGCAAAAATTATAAGCCAGCAGCTGCACACACTGCAGCTGCTGACTTTTAATAATCGTACATTTACCTGTCCTGGAGTCCAGCGATGTCGGCACCGCAACTGATGTTTCCATCAGCTGTCGGGTGCATGCCTCCTCCATTGCGAGTAAGGGAACCCGGCAGTGAAGCCTTTTGGCTTCACGTCAGAAACCCTACTGCACATGCGCGAGGCTCCGCTCCTCTCTCCTACTGGCCCGGCGGCCGGGGAAGGAGGTGGGAGCCCGGGCGATGATGTCAATACCCGCGGTTGAAGCTCCCGGAAGTGGGAACAGGATACCCTGAGGGGGGAAGGAGCACAACGAGCGGAAGTTCCACTTTTGGGTGGAACTCTGCTTTAAATTTGATAGTCTCTCTGATAATAAGGCAGTCTCTGTTACACTATATTATAATATGCAATACTGTCTTTTAACATACATGAGAACTTTTACTATTACTAATTGTCTGTATTTGTACTATAAACTATTAGTTCTGAATATACAGTTGGCTAAGAGTCATAAAAAAAAGACTTGCATGGACCTGCAAACTAGTCTAATTTAGAAAGTTAAGTGCTTGTTTTGGGCATTTGTAAGAGAAGTGAGACACGTAGATACATTCTATTTTAGGAGGGTACCACTAGTGTTAATTTTGGCAGCAAATTTCAATTTAGTTTTAGTCTTTAGTTCCATTTTAGTCTTCTACAATTGTTTTAGTTTTAGTTGTATTTAGTCAACTAAATCCCCAGGACATTTTAGTCAACTAAAATCATTTTAAAGAGTTTCCGCACTTATATATATATACATTTTAAATTAAAAAATGTCTGCAGTTTAAAAAGTGCAGAAACTTTTTGAAGAACCCTTGTGTTAGGAATATTATCTAATTCACAGCGGTGTGGGGTATATTATCATGGAAGAATTCAAGCATTTTATTTGAAGATATTTACTGAAGAGATTTGCATTGTTTTGTGGACTGAATTATATTATGATTAATTAGGAATTTTATTTGTTATGTGCATTCATACGTGAATTTCCACTGATGGATACCTTGTAGTTTTTTGGGTTTATTAGCCACATTAGGAGCCAGTGGTCAGTCAGTCAGAGGTAAGTCAGTCAGTAGTAGGGGCCCCGCACTTACCCTATCTCGTGGGCAGCGCTGCGGGCGGCGTTGGCTTCTCTCTGGGCTGTTCTCTCCGGCTGCTTCCTCACTTCCCCTGCGTCTCCTCCTGATGGCCAATCCGATCGGATCTCCTTTTGGCCAATCAGGTGACGGGTCTCACGACCCACTTCCTGATTGGCTGGGAGGAGAATCAGTGTTACAATAGCAAATATTAATTCGCTATTGTCACACAACTGGATGGGTTTACGGCGCAGTGCACTGCGCCCCGAGACCACCCTATTTTGAAGCCTATTAGAGCCTCTGGCTCTAACCACATGCGTCAAAAAAAAAAAAAAACCCCATTGGAATCCATGCGTCCGGAACCTGCATATAGATCAGGGGGCCGGACACATGGATGGGGGGGGCGGCACCCGTGCGCCCCTAATGGACAGGCCGCCACTGTTAGGAGCACTGATTACAGATTTTTTTTTATATAATCATCAGCAGCGCTACTCTTTATTGTTTTTTATTATTTGTTCTATTTGTGGGAGCACATATTGATGTTAGCTGCTTGGGATTGGGACATGATTGAGCTGATTGGGACACATATAGCTTGATTAAAGGCTAAGTTCACCTCCTTTTTTTTGTAAATTACAGCTCCCCTTTGTACACCATTAATGTACCTCTGTTGCAAAAAATACAAGATTTCTTTAATTTAGAGAATAAGGCCTTACCTGAGCCATTGCTGTATTTCCTAGAAAGCTTCATCACTTGTAGACATCAGATAGAGAAGCCAGTTAGACACAGGAAGGAATTAATCAGCTGACCTCCTTAGCACACCCCTGTGGCTGCCTTCCCCCCTTCAAGCAGATTACTACCACCCACCCCCAGGTGCACGGTTTTCCAGTATAATTAATCAGTGATCACTGTTCTTACTAAATACACAGACATCCATTTTTTCTGAATTTCATCTTGTATAGATTGTTAATTTGGTATTTTGGAGTGTGCAGGAGATGAGAGATCACATAACAGCCTATGTGGATAGAGCTGTAGTATTGAAAACAGGAGAAGTGTGTACTGCATTCTGTAAAGCTTACCATACGCTATACAATCTGATTGTACAATCTTTTAGATCTGCCATGAATTATGTAGTGCCTGCCTGATTGGATACAGAGTGATTGGATAAATAGGTGTGTCCTCCCATTATATCGTTTTGATAAATCTAAAGGAGACAGAGATTGTACAATCAGATTGTATAGTACATGGCCACCTTTGTACACCTAACATGAACTAGTTGAGCTTTTGGTGCCAATAATTAACGGCACACTAAACACAAAAGCAAACACATATTTTGCCACATGAAAAATCAAGTGACAAACAGTGAAACGTGCAACCCACATCACGCCCAAATGTCCCATGAGCTACTTTGCCATGTGTAGCGCAATCCATTGAAGTCAATGGGCTGCCCTATGTGTGCCACTGGAAAAACAAGCCAAAAAACATGCGCTCCCACTACTCTAGGGGTGAGTGAGGTCTAAAAGTGAAATTGGTGCGTTTACACAAGAACAATGAGGCTCCATTCACATCTGTGTGTTTCCAAACGCATGGCAAGCTGCACAGAAAATGTGCACTTCGCCATGCATTTCAGAAACACATTGCAACTGTGCATCGTGGTTGTGTTTTAATTATATGTTAAAGGCTCCCCAAGTGCAGCAAACGCACCACAAACAACGGTAACGCACCATGCACGGCTCCAAAAAAAGTTCTGGAGCTTCTTTGGGGTGATTGTTGCATGTAGAGCAGCCCATTCAAGTGAATGGACTGCCCTATTCGTGATGAGTGAAAATGCCCCAAACCAAACGCATGCGGGAATGTGAGTTTTCGCTACGTGGAGATGTGCATGAGGCCTGACAACTGAGTGTCTCCCTCCGCTCCTTCATATGTACTTGTATAAAGATGGCCATACACAAGTACTCACTCACTAATGGAACATAGAATAAACAGGGTGGATCAGGCTATGACTGAACTAACTAGCACTAAACAGGTAGGGTACAGATACAAAATCACATAAGTAAACAAGTTGTAATGTTGAAAACTACCACTACATGTCAGCATACTACTGAACAATGATAACCTGATGCTGATCAATACAACAATGACAAAAAAAATGACATAAAAGTGGGAAAGAATATGTGTGGTAAGGTTCTCTCCGTTTTTTCAATGCCATATAGCTGCTTTGAATTTTCTCACTCTTCTTCTTATGTAACCATCATAACAGCTTTGGTTTATTAACTTGAACTACAAACATTCAAATTTGGGTAGACTTAGGTAAAGGTTAGAATCCCAGTGAGTTTATTTTTTATAGTCCTGTACCTGTTTTCAGTGACCATACACAAAGTAAGTGTAACTCTTCCTATTGTAATCAGACTGCAGAAAACTGAAATCTGATTAGTTACTATCAGGGCTTTTTTCTCTGACAATAGGTGCAGGAACTCCCCTTTTCCAAGTCTCCCCTTTTCCCCGCCCCTACCCACCTCCGAGCACCATCCCTTGGTTCCACCCCCTACCCACCTCCCAGTACCGCCCATTTTAGACAATACAGAACCAAGTATCATTTTGTGGTGCTAAGTAATTTGTATGGAATTTGGTAATGGTATCAAGAAAAGCAGTAAAATAGATCCCATTCAACCAACATCAATAGATCCCCCTAACAACAATGCACCACCCACAGCAAAATCCCCCCCCCCCCCCCGCAACAATAGACTCCTGGCAGCATCAACAGATCTCCGCACAGCCATCATTAATAGACTATCTGGCAGCCATCAACAATAGACCCCTCTCGAAACAGTAGATCTCCTTCAGCAACAACTGACCCCCCAGTAACTTAAGACCCACCCCTAGCAACAATAGGTACCCCACCAGCAACAATAGACCTCCTTCAGCAACAATAGAACCCCCTACAAAAATAGATCCCCTCCAGCTAGAATAGATCCCCCAGCAGTGAGCATCAATACCCTGCAGCACACCCCAGCACACCTTACCATTACATACAGTCAGTCCAGGAGGTGCCGGAACTGCGTTCCCCCGCGTTCCCGCTGAAAAAAAGCCCTGGTTACTATGAGGTTCTCTTTGCACATTACTCATTGTGCCAACTTAAAAAAGAAAAAAATCACTCTATCCAATTTTCTGACATTTTCTGTTACAATTTGCAATGTATAATGATATTTTCTTTTATGTGTTTTTATTACAGAAGAGATCCACTGAAAAGGTAAGAATGAAGGAAGCACAATGGGGAGTAATGAAGTGTAAAATAAGTACATTTCACATATAAGGCTTTATAATAACATTTATAAAGCTTTGAACTATTGTAATTCATTTTGCACATTGATCTTTAATTAAATATAGACTTAATGTGAACATGTATATTTAAAAGTTAAACTAAGAACTTAAAGTGGTTGTAAAGGCTATTTTTTTTTTTTTTTTTTTTAATTAAAATTAAAAAAGTTTTACTTAACTACTCTGTGCAATAGTATTCCACAGAGTGGTCCCTTACCTCCTCTTCTGGAGTTCCTCGCCGGCGTGGTCCGCTCCTCCTTCCCTGCGGTTGCCCCCTTACCAAGCTATGTGTTAGGATATATTAGACAGCAAGTGAACATGTTTTCCCTAAAGTTGATGTGTTTTTAAAGCAGAAAAAATGGGCAAGCATGAGGATTTGAGCGACTTTGACAAGGACCAAATTGTAAAAGCTAGACAACTGGGTCAGAGCAGCTCCCTTATGCAGCTCTTGTGGAATGTTGCCGGCCTGCAGTGATCAAGACCTACCAAAAGTAGTCCAAGGAATGAAAACTGGTGAACCAATGACAGGGTCATAGGCGACCAAGGCTTATTGATGCACGTGGGAAGCGAAGGCTAATCTTTGTAGCCCGATCCACTGGAGAAGCTACTGTAGCTCAAATTGCTGAAAAGATTCATGCTGCTTACAATAGAACACACAGTGCATTGCAGTTTGTTGTGTATGGGGCTACATAGCCAAAAACTGGTGAGGGTGGTCATTCTGACCCACGTCCACACCCCTGAAAGCACCTATAATGGGCATGTGAGCATCAGAACTGGACCATAGGAGCAATGGTGGCCTAATCTGAATCAAGAATGGTTTGAGGAACACAATACCGAGTTTGAGGTATTTGGGGTGTGCTGGAAAAACAAGTCTGATCCATGGAGGCTTCACCTTGCAACTTACAGGATCTGCTACTTATGATGCTAGATACCACAGCATACTTTTTAGAGGCCTAGTGGAATCAATGCCTCGGTGGCTCATGGAGGGTGGTTATATTGTTATACCTTATCAGTGTTTATATAGTGTGTAGCGGCATGCAGACCTCCAAAGGCCTGATGGTGACCTCCAGAGTCAGGGAGAGCTGACATCCTTCTTTGTAGTATGGGTTATTAGGCATGGTGGGTGTATTGCAAGTTGAAAACATGGGCGCCAGTCACTTTTTGGAATGCAGGAAAAAGAGATTTATTGTCTCTTAACAGAACTGGGGGAGAGAGGGTTAGTGCCAGGACACTATTAGACAGGTGCAATATTGGCAGACTCCGAGACAAAAATAATAGGCAGACAGCTATACAGGTAGAGGGCCTTTTAAGCTGGATACAGCAACTGTATTTGTAGAACTGCTGTCTCCTATGGCAACTGAACTTTGAACAGTCAATAGAGATCCATACACGTAACTCACAGTAACCCGTTATAGATCTTCTCTCACATCTCACAGTATCCCCCTGCCAATTGGCTGAGAAGACCCATCCACTCCCAGTCTGAATTCACTATGCCCTGGTCATTCTAATGCCACAGGCAACAATGCCACCAAGTGACAGAAGATCGAGGGGCATCACATCCAGAGTTAGGGAAAAGCCAATGACTCCCCTCTCAATCAGCCAGGCTAGTTACCACCTAGCAAGCTAAATTTGTTAATAACCCTGCCTACTACCAGGGTGCTACATCCTCCCCCTGCCAAGGAAAACTACATCTCAGAGTTCGCAAAAAAAAATATATATATATATATATATTCTCAATCCTGAAAATGAATGTCCTGGTAAAACTTCGGTAGGTAGGGTAACGGGGAAGAATGAAAAATGGTAACAACACATGTGGCGTACTACATGAAATAAGTAAACATAGATTGGGAGTTATTTACGAAAGGCAAATCCACTTTGCACTACAAGTGCAAAGTGTGCTTGAAATTGCACTGAAAGTACACTTGGAAGTGCAGTCGCTGTAAATCTGAGGGGTAGATCTGAAAATGAATGTCCTGGTAAAACTTCGGTAGGTAGGGTAACGGGGAAGAATGAAAAATGGTAACAACACATGTGGCGTACTACATGAAATAAGTAAACATAGATTGGGAGTTATTTACGAAAGGCAAATCCACTTTGCACTACAAGTGCAAAGTGTGCTTGAAATTGCACTGAAAGTACACTTGGAAGTGCAGTCGCTGTAAATCTGAGGGGTAGATCTGAAATGAGGGAAAGTTCTGCTGATTTTATTATTGAATCATGTGCAAGCTAAAATGCTGTTTTTTATTTTCCTTGCATGTGCCCTTCGGATCTACAGCGACTGCACTTCCAAGTGCACTTTCAGTGTAATTTCAAGTGCACTTTGCACTTGTAGTTTGCACTTGTAGTGCAAAGTGGATTTGCCTTTAGTAAATAACCCCCATTATGTACAAAGGCAAGTGGAAGTTCACACAAGGGCAATGAATATAAGACAGTATTTACAGTTTTACGTGTGGCGGACCACCCAAACAAATGAGGGAAAAATGCAATAACAGTAATCTTATATCCTAACTATCTACCCTGTTTACCCGAAAATAAGACCTAGCGTGATTGTCAGTGATGGCTGCAATATAAGCCCTACCCCACAAATAAGCCCTACCCTCTTTCCCCGAAATTAAGCCCTACCCTGAAAATAAAGCCTACAAGGACTTTAACTAGGGCTTATTTGGGGGGTAGGGCTTATATTGCAGCCATCACCGACAATCACGCTAGGTCTTATTTTCGGGGAAACAGGGTATCTAGTATATACATAATAGGAAATAGAAAAATTAGCATTAGTATGCAAGTCAAGGACATTGTCTCTCCTTAGCCAAGGAAGACACGAAGGGTGCTGGAACACCTGAAAGAGAAGAAATAGACAACATACTTGTAGAAACACATCCTAGTCCTACAGTAATACGGTGCTATATGTACATAAGTGAAGTTTGTTCACTCTCGGCAGAGTTTAACAAATAGTGAAAAAAATGAACACAGTGGTATATTTCAATCTACATACATACTTTTAGCAATGACTATATCTAGACACATCTACAGCTGAAAATGGGCCCCACCCCCTTGAGGGTGCCACCCCTTTTCCATAACAATTCTCAAAAAAATATTTCACTTAGCAATCTATTCAGGTACTTTAATAAAAATGAACTTAGGACTCACTCAGGCTGGCACTCTCATGCCACCTGGTGGTCCGTATAAGAAAACAGTCCTCGTGTAATATCACAGTTCAATAAACCACTTTAAGGTAAGAACTTGCCCTTTTTGCCACAGCACATCCTACCTAACTAACTAAACACCCCATTGTCCTTGGAGCCCCAAAGTTCAATGATCATTTCACTTGAGGTATAACAACTTTTGGCTCCAAGGACAAGGACTTTCGTTTCCCAGCAGCTTCCCTTCTTTATAGCGATAACTTCTGGGACAGGTGCATGGCCATTTACATGCAAAACATTTAGCCATGCCAACATGCGAGCGACCGTAATTATTGAAGAACTGTCCATTCTCCTGGTCAACAAAGTCTCCTTGTGATTTAAGTATTTCTCAGACTGCCCTTGACACAGCTGGGAACTGAGATCAATTTTCCTCATGAATGAAGAAACAAACATGCTGAAATTCCACAACATCAGATCAGCATGTCACTTTTCAGAGGGAGGCACGCTGGCAGTTCCAGGGCACAGGCCAGCATGACTCTTTTAAGGCCCTTCCTGCAACTGCTGGGATTCAGGAACACATTCCAGCAGTACAGCACAGGCAGGAATGTCCCCGCATCAACCTTTTCCAAGGGTGGAGCAACTTTCAACAAAGTCGGCACAACTCCATGAACAATTTTGTAATCCACTCTGGTTAAGATGAACTTGTTAGAGTCCAGAGATATCACCAATAATATCTGGGTTTAGGCAATTGCAAAAGCTTTCCACTTGAGCCAGTTGTGGTGATATAGTGCTGTATATCCTTTTGGTTAAGCCGACGAACAATCACACAGTCAAAATGAATGTGGTGACCATGATCCCAAGTCTGTAGGATGTTTGCTTACTTATCAGCAAGTCGTGGGAACATCTTCTTCAATTCACCACAAAGAGGAATATCTAAAAATGTAATTCTGGAAAGCAGCATCAATCCATTGCATTCTCTTTTCCTGAATCTCCTTTTCCAGACAAGCGGGTACATACAGATAGCCATATTCTTTGATAGGGATGAGCCGAACACCCCCCGGTTCGGTTCGCACCAGAACCCGCGAACGGACCGAAAGTTCGCACGAACGTTAGAACCCCATTGACGTCTATGGGACTCGAACGTTCGAAATCAAAAGTGCTCATTTTAAAGGCTAATTTGCATGGTATTGTCCTAAAAAGGGTTTGGGGACCCGGGTCCTACCCCAGGGGACATGTATCAATGCAAAAAAAACTTTTAAAAACGGCCGTTTTTTCGGGAGCAGTGATTTTAATGATGCTTAAAGTAAAAAAAAAAAAAAGTGAAATATTCCTTTAAATATCGTACCTGGGGGGTGTCTATAGTATGCCTGTAAAGTGACGCGTGTTTCCCATGTTTAGAACAGTCCCTGCACCAAATGTCATTTTTAAAGGAAAAAATCTCATTTAAAACTGCTTGCGGGTTTAATGTCATGTCGGGTCATGGCAATATGGATGAAAATCAGTGAGACAAACGGCATGGGTACCCCCCAGTCCATTACCAGGCCCTTTGGGTCTTGTATGGATATTAAGGGGAACCCCGCACCCAAATTAAAATAAGGAAAGGTGTGGGGCCACCAGGCCCTATATACTCTGAACAGCAGTATACAGGCGGTGCAAACAAGACAGGGACTGTAGGTTTGTTGTTAAGTAGAATCTCTTTGTAATTTTGAACATTTTTAACGTGTTTAGCTCCAGCCAAAAAATCTTTTCTAAGCTTTTTGGAAAACATAGGGAAGGGTTATCACCCCTGTGACATTTGTTTTGCTGTCTTTCCTCCTCTTCAGAAGATTTCACCTCACTTTTTTGTCCCAATGAAAAATGTTTTTTGAAAATTTGGGTTTTTTTGTGGAACAAGGATTGGAAAGCATCAGTGGAAAGGAGAAATTGTTTTCCCATATTAACTCTTACAGGAGAGAATTTCCCTTCCTAGGGGTAGATTTCATCTCACTTCCTGTTGTCTCCTTCCGTTTGCAAGTAGGAGTCGTTTGTAAGTTAGATGTTTGAAAGTAGGGTCCTGCCCTATATACTCAGCAGAAATTTGGGCCTTAGGTGTTGCTGTGGCCACAACACTGTAAGCCCTCACAGGGCCCTGCTGTGAAATATTAGATCAAGAATTGTAATTACATGCCCCTGTTGAACAGGAGCTGAAAAATTAGGCCTTAGGCACTGGTGCTGGTGCCACAACACTGCAACCCCTCACAGACACTCTAGTTGGAACGCAGGAACGAGCCCTGCTGCAAAGTATTGCTTCAAAAATTGTAATTACACGCCCCTGTTAGACAGGGGCAGAAAAATTGGGCCTTAGGCACTGGTGCTGGTGCCACAACACTGCAACCCCTCACAGACACTCTAGTTGGAACGCAGGAACGAGCCCTGCTGCAAAGTATTGCATCAAAAATTGTAATTACACGCCCCTGTTAGACAGGGGCAGAAAAATTGGGCCTTAGGCACTGGTGCTGGTGCCACAACACTGCAACCCCTCACAGACACTCTAGTTGGAACGCAGGAACGAGCCCTGCTGCAAAGTATTGCATCAAAAATTGTAATTACACGCCCCTGTTAGACAGGGGCAGAAAAATTGGGCCTTAGGCACTGGTGCTGGTGCCACAACACTGCAACCCCTCACAGACACTCTAGTTGGAATGCAGGAACGAGCCCTGCTGCAAAGTATTACATCAAAAATTGTAATTACACGCCCCTGTTAAACAGGGGCTGAAAAATTGTGCCTTAGGCACTGGTGGTGGCGCCCAGAACCAAAAATGTTCTTACAAGCTATCAGCGTGATGATTGAGGAGGAAGAGGATAATTACTCAGGGATAGTCACTCAGCATCAGCATAGGCAGTCTTTGAAGGGATCTGAGATTTCAAAAAAAATTATTCGGTTACATCAGCATCAGGTGCTTGGTAGCTGGTGGTGATCCAAGACTCATTCATTTTTATGAAGGTCAGCCGATCGACCGAGTCGGTGGACAGACGCACCCTGTGATCGGTTACCACGCCTCCAGTAGCACTGAATGTGCGTTCCGAAAGAACGCTGGATGCAGGACAGGCCAGTAGCTCAATTGCATACTGTGCAAGCTCTGGCCAGTGATCCATCCTCAAGACCCAGTAACCCAGAGGATTTTCGGTGGGAAAGGTGTCCAAGTCTGATCTTGCCCCTAGGTATTCCTGCACCATGTAAAACAGACGCTGGCGATGGTTGCTGGAACCGATCATACCTTGGGGCTGCGGACCAAAAAATTGTCTGAACGCATCGGTCAGACGGCCACCTTCTCCACCGCTCCTTCTTTGACTGACCGAAGCCTCAGCAACACGTTGTCCAGAAACAGGAGTTTGTAACCTCCCAGTCTCTGGGAACGCGTTGCACAGACCTTTCTGCAAGGCCTCCCGAAGATGTTTCATCCTCTGCTCCCTCTGCGATGGCAAGATAAGGTCCGCAACCTTACCCTTGTAACGTGGATCAAGGAGGGTTGCCAGCCAGTATTGGTCCTTCTCCTTGATACCACGAATACGAGGATCCTTACGCAGGCTTTGCAGGATCAGGGAGGCCATGCAGCGTAGGTTTGCTGAGGCATTCGGTCCGGAGTCCTCTGGGTCACTAAGAACGACATGGTCCGCAGCCACCTCCTCCCAGCCACGTACAAGTCCATGTGTTTCTTGGGACTGATCCCTTAAAGACTGCTGCTGATGCTGAGTGCCAGGCTCCACCTCCATACTGACACAATCTTCCTCCTCCTCCTCTTCCTCCTCGTCCTCTTCCTGTGTGATCGGCGGGCACGCAGGAACACTGTCTGGATAAAGGGGGCCTTGAGAGCTAAGGAAGTCCTCCTCTTCCTGCCTCTGTTCTGCCTCAAGTGCCCTGTCCATTATTCCACGCAGCGTGTGCTCCAACAGGTGGACAAGGGGGACAGTGTCACTGATGCATGCACTGTCACTGCTCACCATCCTCGTGGCCTCCTCGAATGGTGACAGGACAGTGCATGCATCCCTGATCATGGCCCACTGGCGTGGGGAAAAAAAACCAAGCTCCCCTGACCCTGTCCTGGTGCCATAGTCGCACAGGTACTCATTGATGGCCCTCTGCTGCGTGTGCAGCCGCTGCAGCATGGCCAACGTTGAGTTCCACCTGGTGGGCATGTCACAGATTAGGCGGTTCTTGGGCAGGTTAAACTCCTTTTGGAGGTCCGTCAGCCGAGCACTGGCATTATATGACCGGCGGAAATGCACACAGACTTTCCTGGCCTGCCTCAGGACATCCTGTAAGCCCGGGTACCTGCCCAAGAACCGCTGCACCACCAAGTTAAGGACGTGAGCCAAACAGGGCACATGGGTCATTTGTCCCTGTCGGAGGGCAGAGAGGAGGTTGGTGCCATTGTCGCAAACCACCATTCCTGCCTTAAGTTGGCGTGGCGTCAACCACCTCTGAACCTGCCCCTGCAGAGCTGACAGAACCTCTGCCCCAGTGTGGCTCCTGTCCCCCAAGCACACCAGCTCAAGCACCGCATGGCATCTTTTGGCCTGCGTACTTGCGTAGCCCCTTGAACGCCTACGGAGCACCGCTGGTTCCGAGGAAGAGGCCATGGAGGAAGAAGAAGAGGAGGGGGTGGAGGAGAGAGGTGTGTCACAATCAGCATTTTGGAGGCGTGGTGGCGGAACAACCTCCAACACTACTGCACCTTGTCCTGCATCCTTCCCAGCTGCCAGCAGAGTCACCCAATGCGCCGTGAAACTTAGGTAACGTCCCTGTCCATGCCTGCTGGACCATGAGTCAGCGGTAATATGCACCTTACCGCTGACCGCCCTGTCCAGCGAGGCATGGACATTGCCTTCCACATGCCGGTAGAGAGCCGGAATCGCCTTCCGTGAGAAAAAGTGGCGTTTGGGTACCTGCCACTGAGGAACCGCACATTCCACAAACTCACGGAAGGGGGCAGAGTCTACCAACTGAAAAGGCAGCAGTTGAAGTGCTAGCAATTTTGCCAAGCTAGCATTCAACCGCTGGGCATGTGGATGGCTGGGAGCAAACTTCTTTCGGCGGTGCAGCAGCTGGGGCAGGGAAATTTGCCTGGTACAATCTGACGTCGGTGTACCAAAAGCAGATTGCCCACAAGTACTTGGCTGTGACACACCTAATTCTACACCTTCATTCCTCTCACTGCAGGTCTCAGAGAGGACTGAAGGTCTAGTGGGGTTGGAAATCTCAGCTGATGAGGAGCAAGGAGAGATCCTCTTTGTTCTTTGGTGTGGGTCTTTTAGATACGCTTGCCAACGAACTGCATGGCAGGTCAACATATGTCTGGTCAAGCATGTGGTACCCAAGCGGGAGATGTTTTGGCCACGCGAGATACGCTTGAGACATATGTTGCAAATAGCAGCGGTGCGATCTGATGCACTCGTCTCAAAAAAGGCCCACACCAAAGAACTTTTTGAATAACGCGCAGAGACTGCAGCGCCCTGCACATGTGGAGCTTTGGGGTGTGATGCAGTCAATGTGCTGCCCTTAGGCTGGCCCCTGGAGGGCATCCTGCCTCGTTGGTGATGTGCCGCCGCCTCCTCCTCCTCCTCCTCCTCCTCTCTCCTATCAGGCACCCACGTTGAGTCAGTGACCTCATCATCCCCTCCCTCCTCATCACTGGAGCAAACCTGGCAGTATGCTGCAGCAGGGGGAGCATGACTGCCAGATTGCTGTCCTTCTTGGGCACCCCCTCTGTCCGTGCTCATGTTACTGCCTTCATCGAGCTCAGTATCGTCATCAGAGCCTTCCAAACGCTGGGCATCCTCCTGGAGCATGTACCCAACACTGTGGTCAAACAGTTCGAGGGAATCCTCATGAGGACATGGTGGAGCTAGGGAAGGAGTCACTGATGACATTGAGCTGAGGGAAGAGGCCGCTGCTTTGCCAGACAAAGCACCCTGGGCATGGGTGAGAGAGGATGAGGAGGATGAGGACGGCTTGGTCATCCACTCGACCAAGTCTTCCGCATGTTGCGGCTCAACACGGCCAGCTGCCGAAAAAAAGGCCAAGCGTGTCCCATGGCCACGTGCTGATGAGGATGCACCGTCTCCACGACCAGCACTAGACACAGAGCCTGCTTGCCCTCTCTTATTGGCTTGTGACTGTCTGCCTCTCCTTCTTGGCCTTCCAGACATACTAATGGCCTGTAGCTGCACTAAGCTGGGATAGAACACCTGTAATTTTCTTCAGGTAGCTTTATATACTGTAACCAGACAAGCCTGCCTGTCAGTAGGAAGATAACAGGAACGGATCTAGCTGAACACTGTGAGCAGGACGCACTGTACTAAATGTAAATAGTCTAGCTGCCTGACCGTGGTACTAATAGGATCAAATAGAACACCTGTAATTTTCTTCAGGTAGCTTTATATACTGTAACCAGACAAGCCTGCCTGTCAGTAGGAAGATAACAGGAACGGATCTAGCTGTACACTGTGAGCAGGACGCACTGTACTAAATGTAAATAGTCTAGCTGCCTGACCGTGGTACTAATAGGATCAAATAGAACACCTGTAATTTTCTTCAGGTAGCTTTATATACTGTAACCAGACAAGCCTGCCTGTCAGTAGGAAGATAACAGGAACGGATCTAGCTGAACACTGTGAGCAGGACGCACTGCACTAAATGTAAATAGTCTAGAAGATAACAGGAACGGATCTAGCTGAACACTGTGAGCAGGACGCACTGCACTAAATGTAAATAGTCTAGAAGATAACAGGAACGGATCTAGCTGAACACTGTGAGCAGGACGCACTGCACTAAATGTAAATAGCAGGAACGGATCTAGCTGAACACTGTGAGCAGGACGCACTGCACTAAATGTAAATAGTCTAGAAGATAACAGGAACGGATCTAGCTGAACACTGTGAGCAGGACGCACTGCACTAAATGTAAATAGCAGGAACGGCTCTAGCTGAACACTGTGAGCAGGACGCACTGCACTAAATGTAAATAGCAGGAACGGATCTAGCTGAACACTGTGAGCAGGACGCACTGCACTAAATGTAAATAACAGGAACGGATCTAGCTGAACACTGTGAGCAGGACGCACTGCACTAAATGTAAATAGTCTAGAAGATAACAGGAACGGATCTAGCTGAACACTGTGAGCAGGACGCACTGCACTAAATGTAAATAGCAGGAACAGATCTAGCTGAACACTGTGAGCAGGACGCACTGCACTAAATGTAAATAGCAGGAACGGATCTAGCTGAACACTGTGAGCAGGACGCACTGCACTAAATGTAAATAGCAGGAACGGATCTAGCTGAACACTGTGAGCAGGACGCACTGCACTAAATGTAAATAACAGGAACGGATCTAGCTGAACACTGTGAGCAGGACGCACTGCACTAAATGTAAATAGCAGGAACGGATCTAGCTGAACACTGTGAGCAGGACGCACTGCACTAAATGTAAATTGCAGGAACGGATCTAGCTGAACACTGTGAGCAGGACGCACTGCACTAAATGTAAATAGTCTAGAAGATAACAGGAACGGATCTAGCTGAACACTGTGAGCAGGACGCACTGCACTAAATGTAAATAGCAGGAACGGATCTAGCTGAACACTGTGAGCAGGACGCACTGCATTAAATGTAAATAGTCTAGATAGAAGATAACAGGAACGGATCTAGCTAAACTGAATACAGTGTATATATATATATGCAACACCTGGGATGCATATATATACACAATACACTGTAAGTGCAGCTAACTGACTGACTGTTCTGCCTAATCTATCTAACTCAAATCAAATGACACTGTCTCTCTCTCTCTCTATCTCTCAGCACACCGGAACACACACTACACAGGGCCGCCGTGCAGGCGGCCTTATATAGTGTGGGGTGTGTACTAAATCCCCTGAGCCATAATTGGCCAAAGCCACCCTGGCTTTGGCCAATTACAGCTCTCTCTACTGACGGCGCTGTGATTGGCCAAGCATGCGGGTCATAGTGCATGCTTGGCCAATCATCAGCCAGCAATGCACTGCGATGCCGCAGTGAATTATGGGCCGTGACGCGCCACACGAATTTAGCGCGAACGGCCCATATCGTTCGCAATTCGGCGAACGAAGCTCATCCCTATTCTTTGACTACCTTGTTTATGACAATTCTCTGTAGCTTGGACAGCCTAGGCAGCACTTTGGGATCTCCACAGCCTGGTAAAACCTGTGTGTCCGCTGCGCATTGAACTCGATGCCTAGCAAGGGTTTCAGGTTTACAGGGTAGTCCAAGTGACAGAAAGGGTTTAGATTTAGCAGTTTTAGGAATTCAGGCCTGGTTGGCCCACTGTTCTCTCCTCAAAGGTGTACACAAGGCACAGGTGCGGTACTACATCAGTAGACAGTTCAATCTTGACACTGGAGGCCCTAACTGAGAGGATCTCATCCTCTTCCACATCACAAGGCTGTTCCTCATCACTATCAGTCCGTTTTTCAGGCCAAGACAAAGTGTCCGAGAATAGTTCAGAAATCCAATCAGATGGGATGTCTGAATCAGATATAGTAGAGCACTCCTCGGCCGGGAGCAGGTTGCACCTTGAAATGGCAACCACCGGTATATCAGACTCCACTCCCTTATGGGCCACAGGCTTTACAGTCCCCACAGGCACACGACTTTCACCCAAAGCAGGCTTACCGCTCTCCGGTGTCTTCTTCCTAGGAGTTTTTTTTCATCAATTATTGCAGCTGGGCCTGACCGCGGCCCAGGAGATGACTGGAGTACCTGGCCTTGGAGCAGACACAAGGGTCAGAGGAGCAGCATCTCTGGTAGGCCAGAAGATGGCAGTGGAACTTTTGGTGGTTCCCTGAACTGCAACATTCTTGTCCCAATCCACAGCTAATGCTCGTGGGGGTGACATTGGGGAGACTACCTCAAGCAGGGGTTTCCCCGCAGTGCCCGCAGAGGATTCAGGGCTGTACACTGGTAGCAAAGCTGGAACATTTCTCACAGAGTAGCCCAATAGCTTCATAACCTCCCTCAGTGTAGATCGCGAGGTTACCTTTGGGTACATGCCACACTCCGGTACCTGTCAAGCTGATTTTCGGTCCACTCAGGCTGGGACCAACACCTGGAGTGTATAGCTTCCAATCCGCCATATTTCCCTCTCGATAACAACACCGCAGCACGTGTTCAAGTAATGACGTCTCCTTCTACTCCTCTGCAGAGCGACAACTCCTCCCCCTTGGATTGGTTTACATGCTCTCCAGGAACTTCAGTGCCCGTCTCCTTTCTCTTGCGGTGCGCCAAAGCTTTAATAGAGTATGCCTTAACCCCTGCAGCACTGGGGTAAAGTGACAAAAGACTAGGCTGACACTCTCCCGTGAGCAATGAGACACGTCAGTTCTTCCCCACATAGTTGACATGGATAATAACACAGTCTATGAGGAATAAAGATGTTGCGTGCCACCTTCTTACGGAGCCAAACGAAATCCCATTGTAGTTGCAGTCCATTGCTAGGGACGGCCACTGCAGGAATAAAGCCTTTCCCCCACATTGGGCGCCAAATGTAGCGGCATCCCCAACCACCAAAGGCCTGATGATGACCTCTAGAGTCAGGGAGAGCTGACATCCTTCCTTGTAGTGTAGGTTATTAGTCATGGTGGGTGTATTGCAAGTTGAAAACATGGGCGCCAGTCACTTTTTGGAATGCAAGAAAAAGAGATATATTGTCTCTTAACAGAACTGTGGGAGAGAGGGTTAGGGCCAGGACACTGGTCAGGGTGGCCATGCTGACCCACGTCCACAGTCGAAAGCACCTATAATGTGCATGTGAGCATCAGAACTGGACCACAGGAGCAATGGTGGCCTAATCTGAATCAAGAATGGTTTGAGGAACACAATACCAAGTTTGAGGTATGTGGGATGTGCTGGAAAAACAAGTCTGATCCATGGAGGCCTCACCTCGCAACTTACAGGACTTAAAGGATCTGCTACTTATGATGCTAGATACCACAGCATACCTTTTAGAGGTCTAGTGGAATCAATGCCTCGATGGCTCATGGTGGGTGGTTATAATGTTATGCCTTATCAGTGTTATATAGTGTGTAGCGGCATGCCCGACCTCCAAAGGCCTGATGGTGACCTCCAAAGTCAGGGAGAGCTGACATCCTTCTTTGTAGTGTGGGTTATTAGGCATGGTGAGTGTATTGCAAGTTGAAAGCATGGGCGCAGTCACTTTTTGGAATGCAAGAAAAAGAGATTTATTGTCTCTTAACAGAACTGGGGGAGAGGGTTATTGCCAGGACACTCTTAGGCAGATGCAATATTAATTGGCAGACTCCTAGACAAAAATAGTAGGCAGACAGCTACAGGCATACCTCACTTTTAATTACACAATGGGGTCTATTTATTAAAGTTGGAAAGTGCAAAATCAGGCTCACTTCTGCATAGAAACCAATGAGCTTCTAACCCCAGCTTGTTCAATTAAGTTTTGGTAATAAAACCTGGAAGCTGATTGGTTTCTTTGCAGAAGTGAGCCTGATTTTGCACTTTCCAGCTTTAGTAAATAATCCCCATTGTGTACTTAAAAGTGGGGTATGCCTGTATACAGGTAGAGGGCATTTAGGCTGGATGCAGCAACTATATTTGTAGAAGTGCTGTCTCCTATGGCAACTGAACTTTGACCAGTCAATAGAGATCCATACACGTAACTCACAGTAACCCGTTATAGATCTTCTCTCACATCTCACAGTATCCTACTGTAGATCTTTACTCACTGAACTCCCGGTCTCTCACTAGACTTCAAGATCCCAGACATCACTGGATCCCCTGAGCTCTTCCACAGCTAACCCGCTGTATTCTCCTCAAGCGTCACCCCTGCTAACCCACTGGGTTCTGACTTGGCACTCTGCTGAAGCTTTCCCACTTGTTCACCATCCCGCGGCTGGTGAAAAGGCTGCTCTGGTACTTCTTAAGACTTCCATAATTGGCCTCTGATATCCTTTATCTCTGACCTTGATCCTCACTTGCCTTTGGTAACAGGAGTGATTGTCCCATGTGGCAACTGCTTCTCCCTCACCGCTAGCAATGATGCGGTTCCCCCCATCCAGTGGAACCTCTGCAACTTGGTTGGGCTTCCCGCCAAAAGCCCAAACCCCACGCTGCTTCTGTCTAACCTGGATAGGCCTCAGACAGCCTAGCAGCCAGGTGCTCCCTGGGTAGGCCCAGGCTTGTGGCCTAGCAACCCGAAGCCTTGTAACACACGTCCACCGACATGTACAGGGGCACAGAACCCCAATCACCTGACTCCTCCCAAATAAATAGGCTCTCCCAGCAGGCCAAGGGACTAAAGTAGCCAATTGTCTGAGACAACGCACCCACTCCTAGTCTGAATTCACTTCATGGTCATTCTAATGCCACAGGCAACAATGCAATCTAGTGACAGAAGAGGGAGGTGCATTAAATCCAGAGTTAGGGAAAAGCCAGTGAATCCCCTATCAATCAGCCAGGCTAGTTACCATCTAGCAAACTAAATTTGTTAGCAACCCTGCCTACTACAAGGGTGCTACAAGTGTGAAAACGGGCATTAGAACTATAGTCTTGTGAAATCAAAGTCCGTGTTAGCCAAAAAGAAAAAAAAATCTTTCTTCAGAAAAAGGTTAGTACAGAACAGGGCCAGATCTAGCCTTGGTGGGGGTGCAGTAAAAAATGTCAGAGGGGCAGAGATGGGAGGTCAGCAGGGCAATGTACAGGGGGTTGGCAGGGCAGAGAATAGGGTCAGCAGTTTGTAGGGCAGTGTGCAGAGGCTATTAGTTTGTAGGGCAGTGTACAGGACTCAGCAGAACAGAGGACATGGGGCAGCAGGGCAGTGTACAGGGAGTAAGCAGGGCAGTGTACAAGGGGTCAGCAGGGCAAATGTTGGGAGGCCAGCAGGGGAGTGTACAGGAATCAGTAGGGCAGTGTACATGGGGTCATTAGGGTAGAGGACAGAGGTTAAAAGGGCAGAAGACAGGGGTCAGCAGGGCGGAGGACAAGGGCCTGCATGGTAAAGGACAGGGGTAACTTCCAGCAGGATAGAGGACAGTGGTCACAGCCGGCATGAGAGAGGACAAGAGTCATCAATGCCAGGACAGAGGACAGGGTTCACCACTGGCAGGACAAAGGTCACCAATGGTAGGACAGAGGACAGGGGTCACTGCTGGCAAGAGAGAGGACAGGGGTCACTGTTAGCAGGGTATTCGGCAGAGCTCCTTTTCCAATCCCTGCACTGAACACAGCCTGGGTACAGGCAGCAGATCCCCTTCTACTCGTACAGTACACAGCTGAGATTGCTTTCCCTTACACATAGCCATGATCTGTGCAGTGTGTAACTGGCTACTGCAGACCTCCTTCGCCTCACACAGCACATAGCTGAGATTGCATTGCCTTACACACAGCCATGGTCTGCAGTGTGTAGCTGTCTACTGCAGAGCTTCTTCTCCTCATACAGCACATAGCTGAGATTGCATTCCCTTACACACAGCCATGATCTGCGCAGTGTGTAGCAGGCTACTGCAGAGGTCCTTCTCCTCATACAGCACATAGCTGAGATTGCATTCTCTTACACACAGCCATAGTCTGCACAGTGTGTAGCTGGCTACTGCAGAGCTCCTTCTCCTCACAGAGCACATAGCTGAGATTGCATTCCCTTACACACAGCCATGATCTGCGCAGTGTGTAGCTGGCTACTGCAACTGTACTGCTGTTCTCACCAGGGAATTTAACAGGTCAGAACTGAAACACAGTAGCCAGCTATACACTGTTCAGATAGTGGCTGTATGTAGCTATGTTATTCTACAAAAAGAGGTTAACTTCAGCAATGAGTTAAAACAGGCAACACACCTCACACTGGCTATTAGCACTAACCCCCTACTTCACTACTTCATATTAGCTATAGGAAGCCCTCTTTCTTTCCATTATCCACTCACTCTCTCTGTGCTGAATAGGCAAGGCTGTAGGGGAGATATCTGATCTCCCAAACTAACTAGCTCTTAGGCGGGCCATAGATGGTTCGAATCTAGGCCAGTTTCTGCTATGTGTAGGCAGGCTAAATGTACCAAGTTGATCGATCGATCAACTTGAGTACAACCAGCCTCTCGGATTTACTATTTGCTATAGCCACAAGCAATAATTACTGTCTTCTCCCAGAGAGTAGCCCCCCCCCCCCCTCCCTGCCCCCAACCCCCCCCCCCCCCCCCCGCGGTGGAACTTAATCTCTCAGCAGGAGGGATTCCCCTGTCAGCACTGTCTGTGTTAATGAGGGAATTGTGCAAATTACTTTCCTGCAGCCCATTGTAAGGTAAAAATGCTTGCATCTATAGAGACAGACAGTAGGGCTTGGCCTTACCCCCCAACTCCCTCATCACTGGCTTTGATTGACAGCAGGGACAGCCAATGGCTCCTGCTGCTTCAACAAAACCTGTGAGACCCGGAAGTAAGGGGAGAGAGCTGCTGCAGATGGGCACAGCGCTGGATCCAATGAGGGCTCAGGTAAGTATTAGGAGGGTGAAGGGAGATATTACTACCTAAGCATTTTTTACCTTAATGCAAGGAATGTTTTAAGGTAAAAAATGGTTAGGCTTTATAACCACTTTAGGAGGATAATAATCTGCTAAAACATTTAGAAAGTGCATAACTAGTGCTGGGTTTTAGACAGCTTAACACATATGGGGAGTATTTGTAAAGCAGTCAATCTAACATTTACCATTCACTGTAGGTGAATCAATAATTGTAATTTAAAGCACATTCATTAGGAAGATACACCTATACTGAATGTCTGGTGAATTTATATTAACCACTTTATAATTAAGGCCATAACATCACAGACTACACAGATGCATGGATTAATCATTTATTAAATGTTTATTTGTAAAGGAAGGCTTTTATATGAGCAATTTGAATCAATATGTAAAATGATCAATATATAAACTTTTAAACTTTCAAATAATATTTACACTAACAAAAAACAGTTTCATTTTCTTCTAAAATTCGGAACTTATTATAGCCTATTTTTGCATGTATTCTCATTCAAACCTAATCTTCCTGGGATTGATGAATTATGTGAACCTTGGGAAGGTATTAACTGCAAAATAAAATACATTAATTTAGCCAACCTCAAAATATTTTTTTATATTTACACAAGGCATTTATTTATTCATTCATTATTGTGTGCATTATTTAGCCTGCTGGTGATATAGAAGTCTACAGCGTAGATATCAACAGTAAGGTGACATCTCGCTTCGCTCATAATGTCATTACAAGCAGAGCTGTCAATCGAGGAAATGTATCAAAAGAAGTCTTCTTCAATGTTGACCTACCAAAAAGTGCCTTCATTTCAAACTTCAGCATGTAAGTATTCCAAATGTCTCCATGTCTTTGAATTTTGAATAAGAAAATTACATGAGATGAAACAGAATCCCGCAGAAAATTATCTGTACATACTAGCCATGTAGAGCAATGTTCCTCAACAGTGGCGGCCCATCCATTAAGGGCGCACAGGCACCGCCCCCTCTATCCATGACCGCCAACCCCTATTCATGATTAGGGATCAGCTTCGAGTCGAACTCATGTTCGACTCAAACATCAGCTGTTCGCCAGTTCGCCGAACAGCGAACAATTTGGGGTGTTCGCGGCAAATTCAAAAGCCGCGGAACACCCTTTAAAAGTCTATGGGAGAAATCAAAAGTGCTAATTTTAAAGGCTTATATGCATGTTATTGTCATAAAAAGTGTCTGGGGACCTGGGTCCTGCCCCAGGGGACATGGATCAATGCAAAAAAAAGTTTTAAAAATGGGCGTTTTTTCAGAAGCAGTGATTTTAATAATGCTTAAAGTGAAACAATAAAAGTGTAATATTCCTTTAAATTTCGTACCTGGGGGGTGTCTATAGTATGCCCATAAAGGGGCACATGTTTCCCGTGTTCAGAACAGTCTGACAGCAAAATGACATTTCAAAGGAAAAAAAGTAATTTAACCACTCCAGTACTCGCGTATAGTCAAATGACAGCCGCAGATGGGATCTCCCATCCTGGGCGGCCATCATATGACGTCCTGGGCTTCCCGGCTGTCTAGGGGGCGCGGGGCGCTTTAAGCATTATTAAAATCACTGCTCCCGAAAAAACGGCCATTTTTGAAAACTTTTTTTGCATTGATCCATGTCCCCTGGGGCAGGACCCAGGTCCCCAAACACTTTTTATGACAATAACTTGCATATAAGCCTTTAAAATTAGCACTTTTGATTATTCATGTTCGTGTCCCATAGACTTTAACAGTGTTTGCGTGTTCGAACAAATTTTTTGCCTGTTCGCATGTTCTGGTGCGAACCAAACAGGGGGGTGTTCGGCTCATCCCTATTCATGATCTATGATCCACGGCTGCCATCCCCTATTCATGCTCTATGATCCACGGCCGCCACCCACTATTCATGCGTCCAGCCCCTTTCTGGACGCCGGGCACATGAATTACAATGGTGGAGGGGTGTTTTTTTTGAAGCAACTGATAGCGGAGAAAAAAATCGCTCCTGCGCACAAGTGGATAACCAGACAGGTAGTGCAAAGACACAGGCTTTGCTGCCTTCAAGGATGGGGAATCCTAATAGACAACAAAAAAAAAAGAAAAAAGGGCACACCAGCAATGTGCATTATCTTTTGAATAAAAAATGTTATTGAAAATAGTGTTAAAAAGGAACTACTCACAAGCAGTTGTAGAAGATTACACAATGTGAAAGTACACCGACTAGCAGCATGCGGTCTAGGATGAGCGGAACCTTCCAAAGGTCATAGAGGAATTCACAAGCATCACTACCAGCTGACGCATTTCGAAGGGAACATCCCTTCTTCCTCAGAGCTCGGCAGTCACTGGTAGTGATGCTTGTGAGTTTCTCTATGACCTTTGTAAGGTTCCGCTCATCCTAGACCGCATGCTGCTAGTCGGTGTACTTTCACATTGTGTAATCTTCTACAACTGCTTATGAGTAGTTCCTTTTTATCACTATTTTCAATAAAAATTTTTATCCAAAAGATAATGCACATGGCTGGTGCGCCCTTTTTTCTTTTTTTCTTGTTGTTTTTTTTGAAGCACCTGATTAGAGCCAAAGGCTCTAATAGGCTTCAAAATATGGTGGGCTCATGGAGCAGGGCATTGCACCATGAGCCCACCCAGGTGTTACAACAGCAAATTAATATTTGCTATTGAAACACTGATCCCCAATCCGGGCAATCAGAAGCGAGTCTGAGATCCGCTTATCGATTGGCCAAAAAGAGAAAAGTCCCAATTGGGAGGAAACGGAAGCAGCCGGGATGCCCCGTGGAGAGCAGGGGAAGGGGAAGCCGCCAATGAAGCCCGGGAGAAGCGCTGCCCACCATAGATGGGGTAAGTGCTCCAGGCCCGACCAAAAATTACCACCGAACGCCACTGTTCCTCAACTTTATAATACAGCAAGTATTACATTGCAGCTATGGGCCTTTTGATTTGGCAATGACTTTGTGATTGGTTATGGTAACAATAGCAAATCATGAATCTTGTGTTTAAAAAAGTTATATGTAGACCCCAAATGTCAAATGTCAACATTACATTTATTACAACCCATTTATTTTAAAAGGTCTTTCTGCAGATAGTATGAAAACAAGGAAACTAACTGCATTGCCTCCCTCTATATTTCCAACGCACAAACTGTTGGTGTTATATAAACCTTGTATAAAAACTATTTTGATGAAGAGAAAAAAAGAGATCTTACAGTTTAAGATTTCAAACCAACAAGCCCACTATATGATAGCATTGTGCAGGTGACAGGTACTTTTTTTAAGACGTTTGGCTTCTATTAGACCCCTAATATGCCTCCTGCATAATGCTTCAGCCGGCCAAGCATAGCACTGTGCTTGATCAAATGTTTACCCAGCAGTTTACATGGGATTGTGACAACTCTGAACCTTAGCTCTTTCAGGTTCACAGACGGCAGAAGAAATAAGGGAGCAGATGTTCCCCAACCTCCTCCCACTTACCATCCTGATAGAGTTTTTTGTGGTCCGGGGCTCCCAGGAGGAGCATGAGGGCCCAAGATCCATTGAGGGAGAATGGCACCTTGTGAGACACCTAAAAGTCATGAGGCTGCTCTACATCCTCCCAGATCACTTTTACAGTAAAGCCAGGTGGTGGCTGAAACAAAACTAAAACCAACTCGTGGCTATCACTGCCGCTGTGAGCTTGTATAACCTCTTCAGACTCTGGATATACTAGACACATCTGAAGGGGTAAAGATGACCTGAACTGTGGAAGCTGTGCCTGAAAAATGCAAGCAGAGGACAAAGAAATAGTCACCAGTATTGCCTGTAGTCTCACTGTAGCTGATCTTTCTCTCTTAATTGACTTTCCCTGCCTTGTTGCAAACTTTGGGGGTCATTAACTAAAGGCAAATACGCTGTTCACTTTGAAAGTGAAGTTGCACTCTGTCAGGGAATTTTCACCAGAGCTTAGTGAATACAGTGAAGCTTCACTTTCCAAAAGAATATCCAATCACGTGCAAGGAAAAAATAAAAAGACAAAATGTTTGCTTGCACTTAATTAGATGATGGAAGCCAGCAGAGGTCTCCTCTTTCACTAAGCTCTAGGGATAGTTCCCTTGCAGAGTGCAACTGCACTTGCAAAGTAAACCGTCTACTTTTAGTAAATCAACCATTGTATCTGTGTGTGGGTGACCTCTTGATAGAGTAGGAGAGCTTTAATTCCTCATTTCAGGGCTGCCTCTTTTTATGACAGATGATTTGATGACTGATGGATAAGTAATCAAGTAGTAGTAGCAGAGGCATAGAAAGCACAGATCAACAGACTAAAAGAAGCAAAAGCAGGGGAATGCTTGTTTGCAGGTCCTCCGGTACAGATTTCTCTCAAGGAGAACACTGAACAGCTTAGTTGTGACATCAGCAAATCTCATTCCAAATCTCATAAGAATAAGGCTTCATGTACACGGGACGTTTTTACAACCTCTCTTGAACAAGTTAACTTGACAGATAGTAATCAACGTTTAAAACGTCTGTTTTGTCGCGTTTACATGCCGTGTTTACATGCCGTGTTTAGCTGCGTTTGCGCTTAAAAGCGTTTTTAAAAAGAAACTTTTTTTTTTTTTTTTTTTCAAATTGCCAAAAATGAAAAACACCTGTAAACTAAATGTGAGTTACTGCGTTTACACAAGTTTACAAGCTGTTACAGGCATTTGCGTTTCAAATGCCTATGAACATCTGCCTGAAGGCATTTTTTTTTGCGTTCCAAAAAATGCTTCTAAACTCAACTGCCTAGAAACGACTATATGATAAGATAATACAGAGGAGAGTTCAGGGGCAGCTTAAAAAATGTCCAATTGCTCCTAAACATCTGTTTACCAGCAGCAGTGTACATGAGGCCTAACAGTAAGAGGGACCGTGCCCTAGGTGTTCTTGCAATGCAGATATTCAGCTATATGGCTCAGGGCATGATGGCAATGGGGAAGGCAAGGCATGTTCGTACTGCTATAATACCAGATGAATTTAAGACAAAAGAGCAATTTTTTTTGTATATTAGGACCGGCCATGGATGGATCGAAACTCAGCCGTTTCAGCAGGAACTGGCCAACTTTTGATTAATCTATAGGCAGGCTGTTTGTACTGGAGTCAGTCTATGGGTAGGCTGGTTGTACTGACGTTGATCTATCAATCAACTTTAGTACAACTAGTCTGTCAATTTTTTTTTTTTATGCGATCACTGCCAGCAGTTATAGGTAGTGGAGGCTTCCTGCCAGCAGAACACAATAGTTAAGAAAGATAAATTTCCTTAATCAACACCGACTGTGTTGATGGGGAAAGCATCAATTTTCTTTCCATCAACCAGTGATTGAAGGAGAGAAAGTTGTATAATGTTTGGCTGGCCTTAGAAAAACATTTCTAGATGTTCCCTATAATATAGCAAATTTTCACTTTTTGAGTTCCGGTCCACTTTGGAGGGCCAGTATGGAAGCTTGGTAGGTCGGAAAAATTAAAATTTCTGTGTACTTTAAAGTGGAATTCCAGCCTGACTTAACTATCCCCAAAGGTTCCCTCCCTCTTCCTGCTACCTATCCTGCCTAAGCTGTGTAAAAGGGAGTGCCAACAATGGCTGTGCTATGGGAAACTATGAATTATGTCATGGCTCCTGCAATTCCCAGCCGTTGTCAAATGCTCCCTGACACAGAAGTCGGAGCTGTGGGATCATGTGACCAGACTGGAGTGGACTAAAAATAGGTAAGTAAATACATCAGGAGTGGGGAGAGGAATCATTTAGGCATAGTTAGGTTGGGCTGGAATTCCACTGTCATGTTGATGTGAGAGTTTCACCAAAGGTAACCCTCACATTTGTCATCATTGTTCAGATATACAACATATTTACTGTACATTAAAAAGCATACATCCAGAAGTTGTCTGTTTGTTTTTAGTGCTAATAACATGAATACAATACCTATGTTTATTAAGGATAATCGATGGAGTAACATATACTGGTGTAATTAAAGAAAAAGAAGTTGCAAAGAAACAATATGAAAAAGCTGTTTCAAGAGGACAAACAGCTGGACTTGTCAAGTAAGTCATGCGTATCATTTCAGTCATTTGCAATGTGCAACACAGATTGTACCCACAGTATTAGGGTCCCCAGAAATTAATGCTTGTAGATACAGAATCTCACAAAAGTGAGTACCCCCCTCACATTTTTGTAAATATTTTATTATATCTTTTCATGTGACAACACTGAAGAAATGACACTTTGCTACAATGTAAAGTAGTGAGTGTACAGCTTGTATAACAGTGTAAATTTGCTGTCCCCTCGAAATAACTCAACACACAGCCATTAATGTCTAAACCACTGGCAACAAAAATGAGTACACCCCTAAGTGAAAATGTCCAAATAGGGCCCAATTAGCCATTTTCCCTCCCCGTTGTCACGTGACTCCTTAGTGTTACAAGGTCTCAGGCGTGACTTGGGAGCAGTTGTGTTTGTTAAATTTGGTGTTATCACTCTCACTCATACTGGTCACTGGAAGTTCAACATGGCACCTCATGGCAAAGAACTCCCTGACGATCTGAAAAATAGAATTATTGCTCTACATAAAGATGGCCTAGGCTTTAAGAAGATTGCCAAGACCCTGAAACTGAGCAGTAAGGTGGCCAAGACCAAACAGACATTTAACAGGATAGGTTCCACTCAAAACAGGCCTCTCCATGGTTGACCAAAGAAGACGAGTGCACATACTTAGCGTCATATCCAGAGGTTGTCTTTGGGAAATAGACGTATGAGTGCTGCCAGCATTGCTACAGAGGTTGAAGGGGTGGGGGGTCAGCCTGTCAGTGCTCAGACCATATGCCGCACACTGCATCAAATTGGCCTGCATGGCTGTCGTCTCAGAAGGCAGCCTCTTCTAAAGATAATGCACAAGAAAGCCCGCAAACAGTTTGCTGGAAAAAAGCAGACTAAGGACATGGATTACTGGAACCATATCCTGTGGTCTGATGAGACCAAGATAAACTTATTTGGTTCAGATGGTGTCAAGCGTGTGTGGCGGCCAGGGCCGGGACAAGGGGTGGGCAGGAGGGGTGGCTGCCCTGGGCGCAATGTTTTACTGTAGGGATGAGGGCGCCTTCCTCCTGTTGCTGGGCATAGGATCCCCTAAGCTTACATATTGTGAGCGGTGGAGGAAGGGCGAAATTTGGCATCTTTGCCCTGGGCACTGGATGACCTTGTCCCAGCACTGGTGGCGGCAACCAGGTGAGGAGTACAAAGACGAGTGTGTCTTGCCTACAGTCAAGCGTGGTGGTGGGAGTGTCATGGTCTAGAGCTGCATGAGTGCTGCCGGCACGGGGGAGCTACAGTTCATTGAGGGAACCATGAATGCCAACATGTACTGTGACATACTGAAGTAGAGCATGATCCCCTCACTTCGGAGACTGGGCCCCAGGGCAGTATTCCTACATGATAACGACCCCAAACACACCTCCAAGACCACCACTGCCTTGCTAAAGAAGCTGAGGGTAAAGGTAATGGACTGGCCAAGCATGTCTCCAGACCTAAACACTATTGAGCATCTATGGGGCATCCTCAAACAGAAGGTGGAGGAGCGCAAAGGTCTCTAACATCCACCAGCTCCGTAATGACGTCATGGAGGAGTGGAAGAGGACTCCAGTGGCAACCTGTGAAGCTCTGGTGAACTCCATGCCCAAGAGGGTTAAGGCAGTGCTGGAAAATAATAGTGGCCACACAAAATATTGACACTTTGGGCCCAATTTGGACATTTGCACTTAGGGGTGTACTCACTTTTGTTGTCAGCGGTTTAGACATTGCTGTGTGTTGAGGTATTTTGAGGGGACAGCACATTTACACTGTTATAAAAGCTGTACACTTACTACTTTACATTGTAGCAAAGTGTCATTTCTTCAGTGTTGTCACATGAAAATATATAATTATTTACAAAAATGTGAGGGGTATACTCACTTTTGTGAGATACTGTATGTCATTATTTCAGTAATTCACAAAAAAATACAAGGTCCCTCAATTTTGCATGTTTGATGTCATTTTGATAGTCTGTTTAGGAGTGTCTGTCACTGCAATTATGTTGGAAATATAAAACAAGGCAATAAAGGTAAATTCTACAAATTGCTAATTCAGTTTTGCTCCCAGGATAAGCTCCGTTCCACTGGCTCACAAAATAGTGGTAGATGAACCCCGGTGGTACTTTTAAAAGAGGAAAGTGACTGATTTAAATAAAATCTTTTTATTCACATTGAACCCTTTAGAGCAGGGGTTTTCAAACTTTTCTTCAGACTTTAGGAGGGTCGGACTGTGGACAGTGGAAGTAAAAAAGGTCCCGATGTCATCAGGAAAAATAATGCCCATTGTTTGTTTCCGTGAGAGTAATTGCTCCCCATTATTGGTGTAAGTGGCAGGAATTGTGCCCCATCATTGATATCATTGGGCCTCATCATTGGTGTCATTGAGAAGAATTGTGCTCCATCATTGATGTCATTGGGCTCCTTTGTTGGCATCATTGGGAGGAATTGTGCCCCGTTGTTGGTATCATTGGAAGGAAATGTGCCCCCTTCATTGGTGTCAGTGGGGGAATTATGCCCCATTGTTGGTATCAGTGGATGAAACAGTGCCCCAAGAGTCGGATAAAAGCAAGCAAGGGGCTGTATCTGGCCCCCTGGGCCGCAGTTTGCTCCTGATAAACCCAAGCAGTAGCCAACTAAAATACAAATATTGATAATTTGATATGGAAAGACAATGATAAGAGAATTGAGGCACTCTAATTAAATAGATAAACTGACACATATACCTCTTGTTTTACTTTTCTCTCTTGCATCTCTTCTTTATATGCCTTATTGGTTGGGCCAACATATCGTAGAGTAGAACTACCAGAATTATCTTTTTAACAAATTACAAAACAGTACCAGGTGTACTATGGAATAAACTGTTAGAACACCCCACTGCAAAACCCCCTATGGAAATCCAAAAGGGCCAGCAGTATGTGAATTTTTGGTACCTCAATGCACTGCACTGCTGATTGTGCAATACCATATGTGATGAATAGATTTCAAGCCAGTCTAAGCTGGAGTTACCTTTAGTGTAACCTGCATGTGAAAATTATCGAATGGATTTAGAAATTTAGATATCTGAAGTTATATGCAAATTTTGACTTTTCCTATAAAAGTCGAGTTTAGCCCCACCCACCTCTAGCATCCCCATTGTTTAACCATTTGACCTCCGAAAGGTTTTACCCCCTTCATGACCATTTTTTTTGCTATTCAGCACTGTGTTACTTTAACTGGCAACTGCGTTGTCATTACACTTACACTGTAAGCAAACAAAATTTATATATTTTTTTTTTACACAAATAAAGCTTTGTTTTGGTTGTGTTTGATCACCACTGGGTTTTTTATTTCCTGCGATATAATGGAAAACAGTTTTGAAAAAGAACCCCATATTTTCTGCTTTCGGTTATAAAACATATCCAATAGAATAAAAAAAACAAAAAGTCTAATTTCTTCATAAATCTAGGCCACAATGTATTCTGCTACATATCCTTGTTAATGAAAAAATGCCAATAAGTGTATATAATAGCTGGTTTATGCAAAAGTTATAATGTCTACAAACTATGGCATACTGTTTATACTGGAATTCACACAGGTATGACACTATACTAGTAATGGCGGTGATCAGTTACTCATAGTGGGACTGTGATGGTATGGTGAGCAACCTGGCACGCAGGCTGGGAGGTCCACTAACTATCAATAGTGACATTAATACAGTGATCGTTGCTAACACTGTACACGCTCACTGTGCTAATGACACTGGCTGGGAAGGGGTTAACAATCAAAGGGTTAACTGTGTGCCTAAGAATATGTAATGTGTGCTGCTTTTACTTAACTATCTGCCTGTTTTTTCTCCCTGCTTTGCAGGGAGAAGAAACAACCAGATCGCCGTTCACAGTACAGAGTTCTGTGTTTTTGTAAACACAGAATTCTGTGTATAACAGGCCACAGTCAATCAGCTGACTTCAGCCAGAATATGTGGCTGAAATCGACCCCAGCACGGGATAGTAGGGGGGCATGCGTGTGCACCAAACCCAGGAGAAAGGCCGCCACTTACAGCAGCTACTGTGGGTGGGCGGAAGTTTGCTGTTGCTGAACTTTAATTCTGAAAACATTAGCATGCTCATATAATGTCTTCATTATGTTCTGAGTAAAGCCGGCCATAGACTGATCAAAATTCCAATCCATCTATTGACAGGCTGGTTGTACTGAAGTCGATCTATCGATAGATTTCAGTGCAACCAGCTTGTCAGGTTTTATAGCCACCAGCAATGATCGTTATATTTTGCCGGAAGCTCCCCAGCAGCAGAATACAATGGTGCTGCGGGAGGGATTGCCCCATCAACTTACTTCTTTTGAAGAGGGAGTCAAGCAATTTTTTTGTCCTTCAACTGGCCTTACTTATTCCAGGTCAAGTATTGAATTTAGAGGCAGTCAAGCAATAAGTATTTTAGGTAGGTCAGCCTCTGTATTTCTTAAAGTACAGGTTTCCTTTAATTATGATGGACAGCCTCACTAGTCAGGAGGAAGGAAGGATGGCAAAACAAGCATGGCTTTTACGCGATTTTCATATAATTTCAGATACATCTCTGGTAACCTCTGTTTATTTGTTTTTTCATTACTGTATATGGTCAGTGTTGCCTGAGACTGATGCAAAACAAGAACTGCCTGTATAACTAATGCCCGTACACACGAGCGGACTCAACAGCAGACTTTGTCCGACGTACTTTTCGACGGACTTTATGACGGACTTTCCAAATGAACGGACTCGCCTACACACAATCAACCAAAGTCCGACGGGTTCGTACGTGATGACATACGACCGGCTAAAACAAGGAAGTTCATAGCCAGTAGCCAATAGCTGCCCTAGCGTCGGTTTTTGTCCATCGGACTAGCATACAGACGAGCAGACATTTCGACCAGATTCGAGTCCGTCGGACAGATTTGAAACATGTTTCATTTCTAGGTCCGTCAAACTTTTGAGAAAACAAAGTCCGCTGGAGCCCACACATGATCGAACCGGACCAAGTATGCCGTAAAGTCCGGTCGTGTGTACGCAGCATAATATGTCAAACTATGTCAAATGATATGTCATCTGCATGCTAAATATTAATGATGATCCTTGAAATGTTTGTTTCACCAATATACAGGGCGTCTGGCAGGAAGACAGAGAAGTTCACCGTGTCAGTCAATGTGGCATCAGAAAGTAAAGTCACCTTTGAATTGGTCTATGAGGAAATGCTAAAACGACATTTAGGAAAATATGAATTTTTCATAAAGGTTCAACCAAAAGCACTTGTTAAACACTATCAGGTACAGTATATAGTCTGTGCACAATATTATTACAATTGCTACACTTTGTTATTACTATTCTATTGTTATGTACAGTGCAAAGGTTTTAGGCAAGTGTGAAGAAATACTGTAAAGTAAGCATGCTTTCAAAAATATATTGTATTTATTTATTTTTTATCAATTTACAAAATGCTTAGAGAGTGAACAGAAGAATCTAAATCAAATCAATATTTGGCATGACTACCCTTTGGCTTCAAACCAGCATCAATTCTAACATGTGCACACCTTGTAGCAGTTGCTAATGATCACCAATTTCATATGTAGGTTGAAACACATTCATTAACTGAAAAAGAAACAGCTGTGTAGGAGGCTTAAAACTGGGTGAGGAAAAGCCAAACTGTGCCAAAGGTGAGGTGTCACAGGTCATAAACATGGCAAGACTTAGCACAGCAATAAGACACAAGGTAGTTCTACTGCTTCACAGAGGAGGTTGGTGCTCAAAATTTTTTGGGGGGGCGCAAACAAACTGAAAAATTCTGAAAAAAACCCATTAATTGCAGCCTCACTGTGCCATCAAACGCAGCCACTGTGCCCATCAAACGCAGCCACTTTGGCCAAACGCTGCCACTGTGCCCATCGCATGGGAAACAGGAAATGGGATATATTCGTGTTTGGACTGCCAGCATCCTAAACATACAAAAGGTTTGTACACCTCCCACTGTAGTGCAGATTAGTAGTGGATTGGAGCAGCTCCCTTGGACTTGTTAGGTAGAAAAGGTCATAAAGATAATTTTATAGTAAAAGGCAATATAATGTCACTTTTTTTAATACAAAACATAAAAACTTGTTTATACAGTATCTCACAAAAGTGAGTACACCCCTCACATTTTTGTAAATATTTTATTCTATCTTTTCATGTGACAACACTGAAGAAATTACACTTTGCTACAAATTAGTGAAGGTACAGCTTGTATAACAGTGTAAATTTGCTGTCCCCTCAAAATAACTCAACACGCAGCCATTAATGTCTAAACCGCTGCCAACAAAAGTGAGTACACCCCTAAGTGAAAATGTCCGAATTGGTAGTGTTAATTTCGTCGACTAAAATGACTAAAACATTTTAGTTGACAAAATGAATACTATTTTAGTGAACTAAAATATGACTAAAACTAAAACAATTGAGTTGACTAAAATACGACTAACACTAAAATGGCATTTTAGTCAAAAGACTAAAATGGGACTAAATTTAAAATGGCATTTTAGTCAAAAGACTAAGACTAAAACTAAATTGAAATTTGACTTCAAAATTAACACTGGCCTTTAGTGCATGTTCAAACCTCAATACCTTAAATAATAACATATGAGATTTTTCACTCCAGCAGTATATAATGAGTTTGGAAATTGTAGAGAAATGTTACCTAATGCATTACAATTTAATTACACCCATTCAATTTCAGACAACTAAAATGAGTTTTAGTCGACTAAAATGTACTGGAGATTTTAGTCGACTAAATACGATTAAAACTAAAACTGCAGAAGACTGAAAATGGGACTAAAACTAAAATGCCATTTTAGTCCTAAGGTTAAAAATAAATCTAAATTTGCTGCCTAAATTAACACTGTGAATTGGGTCCAATTAGCCATTTTCCCTCCCCAGTGTCATGTGACTTGTTAGTGTTACAAGGTCTCAGGTGTGAATGGGGAGCAGGTGTGTTAAATTTGGTGTTATCCCTCTCACTCACTCATACTGGTCACTGAGCGTTCAACATGGCACCTCATGGCAAATAACTCTGAGGATCTGAAAAAAAGAATTGTTGCTCTACATAAAGGGCCTAGGCTATAAGAAGATTTCCAAGACCCTGAAACTGAGCTGCAGCATGGTGGCCAAGTCCATACAGCGGTTTAACAGGACAGGTTCCACTCAGAACAGGCCTCGCCATGGTCGACCAAAGAAGTTGAGTGTATGTGCTCAGCCTCATATCCAGAGGTTGTCTTTGGGAAATAGACGTATGAGTTCTGCCATCATTGCTGCAGAGGTTGAAGGGGTGGGGGGTCAGCCTGTCAGTGCTCAGACCCCACGCAGCACACTGCATCAAATTGGTCTGCATGGCTGTCGTCCCAGAAGGTAGGCCTCTTCTTTTTTTTTGTAAACTTTGTTTATTAAGTCTAGTGACAACTTTACAGTCAGGTATAACTCATGTTTAATGGTAGGTAATAAGGGTAGTTATGACATTAAGAGGGTCATTCTTTTGTACAGGGTGCATGACCCTAGTGCTCCTATCATCCAACAGTGGCAAGCGCAGGATCTCGGCTACCAGCTATTCAGTGGCCGACTGGGCAAGTAGCCCTCCCTCTGGTCAGCCGCTTGCTCTGTGTCAGCTCAAGCCGCTGGGGGGTACACAGCCTCGGGTTGGCCCGGGTGCGCCCCAGCCCAAGCTCCACACCGAAAGAAGGGGCAACTAAGGCCTCCCCCCCGGGCCCCCCAGCGGGAAGGCCCAACAGTATCCTTGTCATTCTTCATTAGGTAACCGTAACACCAGCTGTAATCCTTTGCCATGCCAAACTATCGCAATATTCTTAGGGCACCCGTTATCAGGCCTTCTAATAGGATATGAAAAAAAGAAGAAAAAACCGCGCTATAAACCAAAGTAAACAATAAATCGTTGAAAAGCTGCAATCCCAACAATAAACATCAATTGTGGAGTAAATATGAAAAATAAAAAGAATTGCGCTAATACATGTGCAAATTACCATAAAAGTCCTCAGTGAAAAAAATTTTTTTGTTTATGATATTAAGTGTAAATAAGAAATAAAAATGTATGTGGATAACAATTGATAATAATCCACCTTAATATCCAATAAGTGAAAAATCAATATGATTAAAAAGTTCAATTCGCCCAGAAAGGTACAAAAAATCCAAATGGTGATTCAATCAGTGACAGCAAAGGAGAGTCCACCACCAGGGATAGAGGGGGTTGCTCCTTATAAGATGGCCACGACCCCCCACTACAGAGGGTCACAGCAAGCAGGCAATCTTAAAACACAGAGATTGGGAGCTTCTATCGATATCCACCAGGGGTCATCTCACCGTCAGCCACACCAGCGAAACCAATGGCAGGGATGCACCATAAAATAAAAAAAGGGGCTCACATAGTGTAAAACCACCAAGATTTATTAAGAATTTAAAATAACAAAGTGAACACTTACAAAACGTAGTGAATGTAAAAGCCTAAAGTCCGGTTCCTTGGCCACAGGAACCCGGACAAACCCGTCCTGCTGGCATACAACACTATTTGGGGGTGACGTCAGCGCGTCTAATTGGATAACTCTTGAACATTGTATAATTGTGGCAAAAATAGAGGAGAAAAGAAAAGGGGAGGAGAAAAGAAAAGAAAAAAGAAAAAAAAGGGGGGGGGTGGAGAGTGGTTGTGAAGGGGAGGGTGGGGGCATAGAGAAGGTGGGGTGGGGGGGAGGTCAGGATCTCACCTTGAGCTTATGAAAGTCTTGCATGGCCCTCACCGGACAATCGACCGCCAGGTAGATGCCTCATTCTTCAAAACATGAACTTGCAATGCTCGTAGTCTATGCTCCGGTCTAAGGGGGGTTAGGTGTAGCTATTGATGAGGTCAGTCTCGGTGACCCAAAGTTGGGTCCGCTAGCTTTAATTGTGACACGTCTAGGCTAGATGTCACCTGGATATGACCAGAAAAATGATCTGTCCATAGTGACCACGTGGAGGTGTGCTTATCCTTGCTGCCTTTACATGTCGCAATCCATTCCTCAGCTTCCCTTATCTCATTTACCTTGCCTATCTACTCCTCTCTGCTCGGTACCTGTACCTTCTTCTAGTAAATTGGAAGCAGCCGTTTGGCAGCATTCAGCAGGTGAGGTAGTGCGTTTTTTTGTAACGGCTGATTGGCATGGGAGGGATGTGCAAGAGAAAATGGACCGGTGAGAGGGGGACATCTATCCCCAATACTTCCTTGACCTGGTCTTTTATATCCTGCCAGAAATGTGCAATCAGTGGGCATTCCCACTACAGGTGTAGCAGGGTTCCTTGGCCTCCACATCCCCTCCAGCATAATTCAGAGCCAGTAGGGTACATCCGTGCCAAATCAGCCAGGACCCTGTACCAGCGTGACAGTAATTTATAGTTTGTCGCCTGCATTTTAGAATCCGCGGAGCTGGAGTGGGTAAGCTGATAAAGGCATGTTAGCTGAGACCCAGTAAAATCCAGTCCTAAATCTCTTTCCCAGGCACGGATGTAGATGGGTTTGGAAGTCGAGGCCGAGGTTCATAGTAGTAAGAAAAGTTCTGAAACCATTCATGGGATTGGTTCCTCTGCTTTGAATAATCCCACAAAAGGAGTAAGTGATGTAATATCTCTTATGGAACTGCTGTGTATCTCAAAAAAGTGGTGTAACTGTCTATACCTCCAGATATTCATCTGTGGTCTCCCAGGTCTGGCCGTCAGGGATTCCAAGGGCATCATTTTGCCATCTCTCAACAGTTTCCCACAACTAGCATTCCTGTCTTCTACCCAAGCTCCAAAGAAGTTTGCATGTTTCTCAGGGGGAAACCAAAGAAACCCTCTCAGAGGTGCCAGCAGGGACATGGTGGGGCCAATCTCAATGTTCAATTGAGGTGGTCCCATGTTCTAAGCGTAGTGCTCGTCAAGGGGGACGTGTCTGCTGACAACCCCCTGTGTTCCCACGAAAGCCACGGGGCTTATATGATAAATTCCTCCCTGCAATGCACTTCTCCCATAGCTTAGACTGGTCATGAAAGCGCCAGTTTAGGATCCTCTGGAGAGCAATAGCCTGGTAGTATCTTAGTAAGTCTGGAACGCCCAAACCCCTAGAGCACTTTGGATGTTTCAGAACTCTCAGGGCTATACATGATTTCCGTGAGTTCCATATGAAATTAATGAGCATATTGGACAGTTGGGTAAAGAAAGTTCTGGGTAGGGGTATAGGGAGCATTTGCATGTAGAACAGTATCCTAGGGAGGACATTCATTTTTATTATGTTCACTCTCCCTAGCCAAGTGAAGGCGGTTTTCGTCCAGTTGTCAGAGAGGTTCTCGGTTCAGGACACTTGCTGGGCACTCTGGAGTGCGCCGGCGCGCATGCTCACGGTGTTTGGCGCCGGTTTCCCTATTTAGGCTGATGGGATGCTGGCTCGGTGCTGTCCGATCATCAGCTTCCTGTTTCCGAACTTCCTGTTTCCTGTGTATTGCTCTGATCTCCCTGTGACCCGGCTTGTTTACTGGACTCTCTCTCTCTGCTATCCGCCTGCAAATTGATCCCGGCCTGATCCGCCTGCAAATTGATCCCGGCCTGCCTCTGACGTTGGACCTGCCTGACCCCTTGTACCGTGCTGATTGCCTGTTGCCAAAACCTGCCTGTGACCTGGACTTTGTATCTGCCTGCTCCCTTTGTACCGTGCTGACTGCCTGCTGCCAACTTTGCTAGTGACCGGATCTGCCTGCTCTGCACCTGTTAGCTGATCTCCCGCCTACCTATGACCACCTGCCAGCTTGTGTCATGATCCTGGGAATTATCCCTGCAAACCACCCGCCAGGCTCTCATACCATTCTGTGCTCCCGTGCCTTCTGTGTACTCTATCAGGGGCCGGGAACCAGATACGTACGGGAGGCCATCTTCTGCTACATCGGGTTCGTCAGTCTGGTACGGGTAAGTCTGACAGTATCGGACAGCCATGTCCGAGCCCGAGCAGGGGACCTCTCCCATGGATGAATTGTGCAGACACCTGGCGGGTCTCACACAGGCGGTAAAAAGCCTTCAAGAGGGCTATACCAGACTGGAGGAACGAGTTCAGGTGTTGTCCTCACCTGCGAACCCACAAGTTGCTTCCTCTGCTGGACTCTCACCTGCACCCTCAGTGGTTATGTTACCCCCTGAACCCAGGGTCCCTACTCCCGAAAGATTTACCAGTGAGCGCAATAAGTATCGAGCGTTTCGCAACGCTTGCGAATTGTACTTCGCATTGCAACCACGCACCTTTTCTTTGGAAGCAACCAAGGTGTGTTTTGTCATCTCCCTGCTATCTGGAGAACCACAGTCCTGGGCCCACCGCCTCTTGGAGCAAAAATCAATCTGTCTGGATAACCTGGATACTTTCTTTACTGCCATGTCTCAATTATATGAGGACCCTCAGTTAAAAGCCACCGCTAAATCCGCCTTACACGCCCTACAACAAGGGCGCAGGCCCGCGGAAGACTACGTTCTGGAATTTAGGCGGTGGAGTTCAGACACGGAATGGAATGACGCTGCCCTCCGTTACCAATTCCGTTTGGGGTTATCCGATGCACTCAAGGATGAACTAGCACGGGTTGGCGTACCCCAAACCCTGGAAGATCTCATTAACCTGTCGGTGCAGATTGATCGGCGATTGAGAGAGCGTCGTTCCGTGAGGTCTGTTAGCCAGTTCCGTCCCACTTGGGTCCTCCCCAAGGTCCCAAGTGCTACCAGCTCTGTAAGCCAAAGTCTTCATGCACCAGCTGCCTCAGCCCTTGATACTTCTGAACCGATGCAACTGGGGGTTCTCCGCCCGTCCCTCACTTCTGAAGAACGACAGCGCCGACGAGTCAATAACTTATGCATGTATTGCGGAGAACCAGGTCATTACGTGAGGTCTTGCCCAAATAAGACACGTAAGTCTCTTTCAGTTACTTCTAAGTTTGCACCTGCCTTGCCTAACCTTGCTAACCATCTGGCTCTCTCCGTTATCCTCCATCTTCCAGGACAGGATCTGCTTACCTCGGCCATCATTGACTCAGGAGCCTGCAGTTGCTTCATTGATCTCGCCTTTGCGGCCCATCATCGCATCCCTCTTCAATCAAAGTCGCGGGGACTTGCTGTCCACCTCGCTGATGGATCCACCCTTAGCTCTGGTCCGGTCACTCAGGAAATCATCCCACTGCTGGCTAGAACACCTGTCATCGGGAGTTTCTCCGGCTGGACGCCATTTCTTCACCATTCTTCCCTATTATTCTTGGAATGCCTTGGTTGCAGGCTCATAACCCCAGCATTGACTGGGTTTCTGGAAAATCAAGTTCCCGTCCAGTTACTGCCAACAGCACTGTTTATACAGAACTCTTGCGGAACCCAGTCAACTCTTGTGTCTGAACACCGACATGGAATCGCAGCAGGCGATTCCTGACGCTTACCGACACTACTCCGATGTTTTTAGAGCCCATTCACACAGGGACGACTTGTCAGGCGACCTGCAAGTCGTGTTGCCCCTGTGTGAATGGGGTCTAAGTAAGAAAGGGGCAGAAACCCTTCCGCCCCATAGACCCTACGACTGTCCCATAGAGCTGTTGCCGGGATCTGAAGTTCCCTTTGGGAGAATATTCCCTTTAACTGAGCAGGAGTTGGTTACCCTCAAAAAGTATATCGATGAAAATCTTGAGAGAGGCTTTATCCGCCCTTCTACCTCACCAGCCGGAGCCGGCATCTTTTTTGTTGAAAAGAAAGACCACTCGCTGCGACCCTGCATCGATTATAGGGAACTCAATAAAGTGACCATCAAAAATCGCTATCCCTTACCTCTCGTGCCAGAGCTGTTTCAAAGATTGGGTTCATCCAAAATCTTTACCAAACTCGATCTCCGTGGGGCCTACAACTTAATTCGCATCAGAGAGGGAGACGAGTGGAAAACGGCCTTCCGTACCAGGTTCGGACATTTCGAATACCTCGTCACGCCCTTCGGCCTGTGCAACGCACCAGCGACTTTTCAACATTTTGTCAATGACATTTTTCGTGACCTTCTAGATTTATACATTATAGTATACCTGGACGACATCCTGATCTTCTCCCCCTCAGTTGATGAACACCGCAGGCATGTCAGGAATGTGTTAACCCGGCTCAGGCAGCATGGACTTTATGCCAAATTGGAGAAATGTGAATTTGAGCTCCAGAGCATTTAGTTCCTCGGCTTAATCATCTCTACCAATGGTGTTAAGATGGACCCTGAAAAGGTTGCAGCTATCCTGGACTGGCCCGCTCCCTCCGATAAAAAAGGGGTCCAACGCTTTATCGGCTTCGCCAATTTTTGTCGGAAATTTATAAGGGGCTTTTCTGCTATAATCGCCCCCATCACGGAACTGACGAAACAGGGAAATCAATTCTGTTGGTCCCCTCAGGCACAATTGGCCTTTGGAAGGCTCAAGGAACTCTTTACGTCCGCTTCTATCCTGAAGCACCCAGACCCTGCTTTACCGTTTGTCCTTGAAGTGGACGCATTGGAGGTCGCGGTGGGGGCAATGCTTTCTCAGCGGCAAGGTGCCAAGGCTCTTCTTCACCCCGTGGCCTTCTTCTCACGAAAACTCTCCGATGCAGAGAAAAATTATGATGTAGGAGATCGGGAGTTGCTGGCCATTAAAGCCGCACTTGAAGAGTGGCGCTACTTATTGGAGGGGGCTGCTCATCCCATTTTGGTCTACACGGACCATAAGAATCTAGAGTACTTGAGGTCGGCCAAGAGATTGAGACCACGGCAGGCAAGGTGGGCTCTGTTCTTCTCTAGATTCCAATTCCACATAACGTACAGACCAGGTACCAAAAACACCAAACCAGATGCATTATCTCATATGTTCCATGACTCCAGGGAACCTTTGCCTCCAGACACCATTCTTCCGGCTGGAAACTTCCTGCTTCTTCAAGGAGATCTCATATCCCGAATTAAACAGGCCTCAAGGAATTGGTCCCCTCCTGTGGAAGTTGATGTAAGCTCGCAAGACGGCCTGTTCCAATACAAGGACAAAATCATGGTGCCAGAGGATCTGAGGATTGCTGTACTGGAACTCTGTCACGACCACAAATTGGCTGGGCATTTCAGTGTGTTGAAGACAACAGAGCTGGTACAACGTACCTTTTGGTGGCCCCAGCTGGTAAGCGACTGCAAGAGTTTTGTGGAGTCTTGTATCACCTGTGCTCGGAGCAAGAGCAGTCGAGCGAAGGCCTGGGGTCTATTAAGACCCTTACCCGTGCCGGAAAGGCCATGGAAAATGATCGCGATGGACTTCATCGTTGAGCTCCCGCCAGCAGAAGGCTACTCCACCATCTTTGTCATTGTAGACAGACTCTCCAAAATGGCCCACTTCCTACCCATGAAGGGTACCCCATCAGCTTTGCAAACTGCAAAAATATTCATTAAGGAAATTGTACGCCTACACGGAGTCCCCTTAAGTATAGTATCTGATCGGGGGGTACAGTTTACTTCCAGGTTTTAGAAAGCTCTCTGCAGATCTCTTGAGATAGAATTGGCATTCTCATCGGCCTACCACCCCCAGACAAATGGGCAGATGGAGAGAACTAATCAGACTCTAGAACAGTATCTCCGATGTTTTTCTGCTTTCTCACAAAATGACTGGGTCTCTCTTCTGCCTATTGCCGAGTTTGCCTACAATAACTCGGCCATCAAGCAAACACCATTTTTTGCAAACTATGGTTTTCACCCATCCTTTTTAACCAGCTCCTTACCTGAATGTGCCATTCCTGCAGTCTCTGAAACTATGAACTTCTTCATCAGTAACAACAAATTATTGCAGGAAACCATGGCTAAAACCCAAGAGTACAATAAGAAGATGTATGACAGGAAGAAGCGAGGACAATTGTTGTTGGAACCTGGCAACCAGGTCTGGTTGTCCACCAGTAATGTAAGGATGGCCTGTCCCTCGAGGAAGTTAGGTCCCAGGTTCAAGGGTCCCTTTTCAGTCAAGAGGAAGATCAATGATGTGACCTATGAGCTGGACTTACCTAACTCACTGAAGATCCATCCGGTCTTTAATGTGTCTCTACTTAAACCCGTTACCCCCAATTCCTTCTTGGGTCGCAATACTGGCCCGCCTGAACCTGTAATTATCGACAACGAGGAAGAGTTTGAGGTGGAGGCAATTTTGGATTGCAGGAAAAGACAAAACCAAATCCAATATTTAATCAAGTGGAGGGGGTACGGACCAGAAGATAATTCTTGGGAGCCGGAGGGTAACTTACACGCTGAAGAACTCTTGAGGGATTTTCGGAACACCCATGCGGATAGACTGGCCCGGCTGGGCATCCGGAGGCTGCCCTTAAGGAGGGGGCATTGTCAGAGAGGTTCTCGGTTCAGGACACTTGCTGGGCACTCTGGAGTGCGCCGGCGCGCACATGCTCGCATTGTTTGGCGCCGGTTGCCCTATTTAGGCTGATGGGATGCTGTGCTCGGTGCTGTCCGATCATCAGCTTCCTGTTTCTGAACTTCCTGTTTCCTGTGTATTGCTCTGATCTCCCTGTGACCCGGCTTGTTTACTGGACTCTCTCTCTCTGCTATCCGCCTGCAAATTGATCCCAGCCTGCCTCTGACGTTGAACCTGCCTGACCCCTTGTACCGTGCTGATTGCCTGTTGCCAAAACCTGCCTGTGACCTGGACTTTGTATCTGCCTGCTCCCTTTGTACCGTGCTGACTGCCTGCTGCAAACTTTGCTAGTGACCGGATCTGCCTGATCTGCACCTGTTAGCTGATCTCCAGCCTACCTATTACCACCTGCCAGCTTGTGTCAGGATCCTGGGCCTTATCCCTGCAAACCACCCGCCAGGCTCTCATACCATTCTGTGCTCCCGTGCCTTCTGTGTACTCTATCAGGGGCCGGGAACCAGATACGTACGGGAGGCCATCCTCTGCTACATCGGGTTCGTCAGTCTGGTACGGGTAAGTCTGACACCAGTGTTGTAGATCCTGTCTAACAGAGGTTATCAACCTGGGGTAATTTGTTGGGTACAATGTGTCAAAGTGGTCTGTTAGTTGTATGCCTAAGTAGCGTAGGGAGGTCTTGTAAAGCCCATGTAAAGGGGAATGCGCTTTTCAGGCAAGGCTGGGGATAACTGTATGGGCACGATTTCGGATTTTGTATAGTTAATTTTAAAATTTGAGAGTGTCCCAAAATATTGAAGTTCTTCCATCAGGACTGACAACGAGATCAAGGGGGTTGTCAGATGGAAAAGTACGTCATCCGTGTAGGCTGAAAGTTTGTGCTCTACGTTACCCACTTTTAGGCCCCTGATGTCTGCGTTCGCCCTCACCCTTCTCAGTAAAGGCTCAAGGGCCAGTGCAAAGAGAAGGGGCGAGAGGGGACACCCCTGTCTCATGCCATTCCTAATCGTGAACCTAGATGAAAAAAATGCCATTAACTTTAACCTGTGCACTAGGTTCCATATAGAGGGACAGTATCCAGGTTAGCATATTTGAGCCTAACCCTAGCATGTTCAGGACTTCCCGTAGGTAGGACCAGTCAATCTGGTCGAATGCCTTCTCGGCATCTGTGGAAAGGATCAAGTAGGGAAGGGGTTTATCTTTATTCTTAGCCCAGTGTATAAGCTGGATCGCCCGGATAGAGTTATCTCTAGCTTCATGTCCTGTGATGAAACCAGTTTGGTTGGGGTGTATTACATGGGGTATAAGGTATTTCAGTCGGTTTGCTAGTATCTTTGCCAATATCTTTACGTCGGTATTCAGTAGGGCCATGGGACGGTAACTCTGTGGTGCAGTGGGGTCCTTGCCTTCCTTTGGTATAACTGATATGTGTGCTAGTAGAGCCTCTGGGGGGATGTTGCTTCCTTTTGCCAAGGAGTTAAAGTACCTGCACACTGGGCTCGTGAGTGTCGGGGAAAATTTTTTATAGTACTCTTTAGTGAACCCGTCTGGGCCTGGACTTTTCTCGTTGGGCAGTGATTTGATGGTAGATTTGATCTCTGCGGTGGTAATTGGGGTTTCTAAATCTGTTTGTTGGTCTGCAGTCAGGGTCGGCAGCCTGTTCATGGACAGGTATTTGTGAATTTTCGTCAATCGTTCTATTCTAGTATCTAGTAAAGGCTGGCAAAATAATTGCCGAACCTCAAAGCCATCTTGGAAGACTGAAACATCAGTTCCCCGGAGGAGGAGCTGAGTTTATGAATTTGCGTCTGGGCCTGTTTCGCACGTAAGGCTCTAGCTAGCATACGGTCGCACTTGTTACCATGTTCGTAGTACCTGTGTGATAGGTATCTCAGCTGTCGTCGCGCTTGACATTCTAGCAAGCGCAAAAACAGCTCTCCAAGATCAGTCAGTTCTCGTAAAGCCTTGGGGTCTCCCCCAGCTTTATGCTTAAGTTCTGCTTATTGTAGTGCGGAGAACACTCTATGGTAGTCTGCCTGCCGCTCCCTTTTTAGTCTGGTACCTTGGGCAATGACCTCTCCCTGTATCGCCGCTTTGTGGCATTCCCAAATCGTGCCATCAAGGCCTTCAGTGGTGTTTTCTCAAAATAGTTTGTCAGTGCTTGAGATCTTTGACTCCACTACAGGGTCGTCCAACAGATTTTTGTTAAATCACCAAGTCCAGGCCCTATGGGTGCCTGAGGGTAGGGCAAGGGTGACGGTGATTGGAGCATTAAAGTCGCCCTCTAGAATCAGTGCGCCCTCCCGAAACTCAGCCAGGTGTTCCAGGGCCACATCAATGAAGGTCAGTTGATTTGAATCAGGGTGTAAATAGTGGAAAAGGTGTATTTTGTACCTGCAATGGTCCCCTTTAGAAAAACTTAATGTCCCTGAGGATCAGATTACCCGTGGGCTGGAAAGGGCAGTTTTTGGGGACGGCTACTGCAGTACCTATGGATTTACTAACCAGAGAGGTAAAATGGTTTTTGAGACCAATAACACACCAAAAAATTCTTAGCACCACATAGAGCAAGAAAGAAATTGGGACTTTATAGGTGCAAAATAAATTGTCAAAATATCAAATATAATATTAAAGAATCTTTTTTATTTTGAGATACAAAAAAATAATAATTTATTACAAGAAAGGAGATATACAGATGGGTGATACAATGAATTACACTTTCAACAATGCAGCAATAAATGATGGACTTCCCCACATGTTTCACCTATGTAGCGGGCTTCCTCAGGGGATGCTGTCCGTTTTATAGTGTAAAGTGCCTTCTAGCAAAAACACAAACAATAGAGAATTTCAAATTAATTCAAAATTCATACAAATAATTATTTATATCAAATATTATTCATTATACATATGTGTCTCCTCTGTCCAAGGTATCACTGTAACCAAATCTCCCAGAGATGGAACCAGCAACTGCTGGATGGTTGGATGTTGGGCTGCATCAGATAAACCATGCATTTAGGGGGACCATAGATGGCAAACAAAGACCCATTAAAAAAAGAGAAACATTAAATTTCCCTTTAATGTATGAAGGAATGATGGCGATATCCTTTCAGACAGTCAGAGAATGCAAAACTAAAGTAGAATCAACTTACATGGATAGGTTCAGCAGCTGGCTAAAGCTGGCTAAATGCCAAGGAACACGCACCTGCGGATGTTATGATTACTCACAAGCTATCTGACAAACAATTTAAACAATAATTACAACTTGCTGTGCTATACCAGCAAAAAAAAAAAAAAAAAAAAAGGTTTTTAAGACAAACCCATAAAGATCAAAGTCATTAGTATAAGAGTAAAGATTAGACTGGCTAGCAGATACCTGAATCGGGTATAACAGCATTCCTATGTCCCTTGGTTCCCGCAGCGCCATTCGTGCTGCATGCAGCGGCTTTATATACCATTCATCTGGTAAACAAACGGATGTGGACGTGATGGCCATGCCACGCATGCGCGAGCCTTGCCATTACACAGAGCACGTCCAAGCCCACCGGGTCCTAAGGCTTGGCTAGGAATGGTAGAGCCCAGGCTCCCTCTGGTGGATAAAAGAGGAAATCCCACATAGAATTCCAAGGGAAACAGCAAAGCACACACATGCTGCACGGTGGGTGGATTGGGTACCCGGCCAATCAGAAGAAACACCCTGGGCATTCGTACGGTTGCCCAAATAGAGCTAGGGAAATCAAACGAGCAACAACACCCCATAGCGACAGAACAGTCGACCCGATGTAAATCATAGAAGGAAGATGGATTTAGGGGACAGTGCATAAACATAGACAGGGAGACGCAAATGCATTAACAAACCATAATTTGTGATGGAAAAAAAAAAATATAATAATAAAGATAGAAGTAACTTATTTATTTAATAAAGGAAAAATGAGATAGAAAAAGAAAAAATTTGTAAGTGCAAAGTAATATCAATATCAATGACAATTCGTGTAAAGATACAAGAGTCAAAAATGCCTAACTATTGGTTCAACATGTAACATGGAAAACAGCCACAATTTTGGTATATAAATTAATTATTAATATTATTGATGTTCTCACTATTCCGTTAATATAGGCCAAAAGATGGAGGATATTTCCAGGGAGGGAGATGTATTGTTAACATCCAAAGAAACCATGACAAAGATACGATTAAAGGAAAAGGGGGGAGGGAGGGGGGGAATGAAGGGAAGGGGGGTGAAGGGGGAGGGAAGCATGAGAAGGAAAGGGAAAGGGGAAAGGAAGGGGGAAGAAAGAAGAAGGGGGGGGGGAAGGAACAAGGGGAGGGGGAAGGAACAAGGGGAGGGGGAAGGGAGGGTAGAAAATAAAAAGAAAAGGCCAAGAGAAAGAAGTTAGGAAGAGTGGGAGAGAAATGGAGAGTGAGAAAGAATTGGAGAAATTAATAGCAACAATAGAAAATAAAAGGATGAAAAAATAAAAAAAAATAGAAAAATTAAAAAATAAAACAAAATGCCATAATCAAAATATTATAAAAAAGGTTTGTAACTAAGCATTTCATTTAACCCAGGATGTACTGTAGCTTTTAATAAATAAATCCAGCGGGATTCTAGCTGCAATAGTTTTTGATCATTGCTCCCTCCTCTGACATCAGGAGGGATATGTTCAAGGGCCATAAACTTAATAGTATTTAAACTGAAGCCATGAAATAGCCCCACATGACGACTTATTGGTGTTTCCATTCTCTGTTTCCTTATAAGGGATATGTGATCATTAATTCTCACATGAAGGGGGAATATAGAAGCATTTACATGTACATTGCATGAGGTCAGGGCCGGTACAAGGCAGGGGCAGAAGGGACGGATGCCCTGGGCGGTGCGATTTTCTATAGGGGGGGGCGCAGGTGAAGTGCCGGCAATGTGCTTCACACCTGTGTCATTATACACACTAGCCAGTGCCGCTGTATCCGAAAAATTGTCTGCAAGTGTGCCGAGTGCGCTCCTGCATCTGGCACAACAAGCCCTGGCTTCACCTCCCTTCCCTGTCAGCTTCACTGTTCACACCTCCTATGGAGGAGCCTCGTAGTCCCAGCCGGCGACGTGAGGTCACTCATGGCCGGAGGCAGGGTGGGAGGACTCAGGAGTGCAGAGAGCTGTGGCGGCACTGCAACCTAGAGGAGCCGAGGAGCCTGGCTCTAGCTGGAAGTGGAAAGCAGTGTGAGTGGGAGGCGGGCATCTCCGAGCTGCGATCCTGGTCCCCTTCAACAGCGGTATCTCCCCCACTAGCTGACGCACAGGCAAGTTTAGAAATCGGCTCCTCCTCAGCTCTGACAGGACAACATGAGGAGGAACGTCGGAAGATGGGCATCGCAGAGCGATGTGCTGCACTGTATCTGAGGTCTGTGTGTGTGTGAGGAAAGCTGCTGCCAAGCTGAGGGAAGGGAGAGCTGCACTGAGGACACAAGGGGAGGAATGAGAGTATTTGTAGGGAGAAAATGATTACTTCTAGGTGGGATTGATATGGGGAGGGGGTGTATTTGTGCTGTTGTGCTAGGAAGGGAATTCTGGGGGGGTTCTGCTGGGATGGGGAATTTGAGGGGTACCAGGATAAGATTTTTTTCTAGTAGGGGTGTTTTGGGGGGAGGGGGTTGTGCTAGAAGAGGTGATGGGGGGGGGGGGGGGGGGGATTTGTGCTAGGATAGGAAATATTGGGGCTGTTAGAAATGGGGATGGGGGGGATTTTTATGCTAGTTGGGATGATTGGTTCTAGAGGGGAAATGGGGGGGGAGGATTTGTGCTAGGAGGGGGGATTTGGGGGGTGACAGTTGTAAGATTTGTGCTGGGAGGATGAGGATTTGTGCTAGGTGGGGGGATATGTGCTGGGAGGATGAGGATTTTTGCCAGGAGGGGGGATTTGTTCTGTGGGGGTGGGGTGGTGGAAAGAGAATTTGTGCCAGGAGAGAGGATTTGTGCCGTGGAGATGGGGGGGGGGGAGGATTTGTGCTAGGAGGGGGATTTGGGGGGGTTGTGCTAGAAGAGGTGATGGGGGGGGGGGGGATTTGTGCTAGGATAGGAAATATTGGGGCTGTTACAAATGGGGATTGGGGGGAAATTTATGCTAGTAAGGTTGATAGGGGGTATTATTTGTGCTTAGGGCTAAGTATGCCGATTAGTGCTCAATTTTTTATTTTTTTTGGAGGGGGGGGGGGTTTGCTAACACATGATGCTCATACATCTTGTGTGTGTGTGTGTGTGTGTGTGTAGAGGGGGGGTGCAGTTTGGTGTCTTCGCCCTGGGCGCTCAATTACCTTATCCCAGCTCTGCATGAGGTATACGATTCCCGGAGTTTGGCATGTCACTCTACATTTAATCCTATGGACCTGCCCATTAGGTAATACTAGTTCATTATTATTTACCATAAATCGACACTTATCACATTTTCCACATGAGAAAGTACCAGGCGATTGACCAGATAATGGAGGAGCATTAAAATGGCTTTGAGTTAATAGATCTTTCAGAGATTTAGCTTGTCTATATGTAATTTGTACTTGTTTCTCTACATATTTACTGGCAATCGGATCAGCCAATAATAGTGGTCAATATTTCTCAATAATTTGTCGTACTTGCTTATGCTGCTTAGTATAGGATGTAATTATTCTAACAGTCTGGGGTGTAGCCTTAGTTTTTTTTCTTGTGAATCAAAGTGCCTCTAACATGAGCTTTCGCTCTATTAAATGCTTTTTAAGGATACTATGAGTATAGCCTCTCTCTCGTAGACAACCATATAACAAATTGGCTTCATTTTGGAAATCGCTATCTCTACTACAATTGCGTCGAAGTCTCAAATACTGACCATAGGGGATGCTATTAAAAAAAATTTGAATATCAAGGAAACCGACGATATTTTATATCGCAAGACATGGTGAACTTGAGATTATAAGAATTGTCACCGATAATGGTCATGAATTTAATCAATTCTTGATGGGAGCCTGACCATATCATCAATATGTCGTCTATGTAGCGATGGAAAGTCACCACACAATCCAAGTATTTTTTAATATCCTCTCTTGCAAACAAGTTCCTCTCCCACCCTCCCAGGTACAGGTTGGCATATGATGGGGCACAATCCCAACCCCCTGCACCTGGAGGTAGTGGGAGGAACTAAACATAAATACATTCCTCATGAGGATACATTTTAGCAAGTCCAATATGAATTCATTGTAGTGGTCAGCAGTTTGACCACGCTTATGTAAATGCTCCGCCACAACCTTCAATCCCAAATCATGTGGGATTGTATTATATAGACTTATTACGTCAATAGTGACAAGCCATGTGTCCTTAGGAATCAAAATACCTCAATCAATTTAATGAGATTGATCGTGTCTTGAACAAATGAAAACAAAGATTTGGAGAGGTACTGATGTACCACTGGCTGTAGAGGTGGGTAGGCAGTTTAGGTGTTGATTGGTGAGTAAAGTGCATCTCCTGTAGAAAGACAACCTGCGCTTTCAATTTCTTCAGTTCCCACCGTAGTTTGTTATGCTTACAGGAGGAACAAAGACCACAAACATTATACAAGATTACCTTGACATCAGCCATGGTGATGTGGTGTTGTTGGCCAGTATCAGTCCGGGCTGTGAAGGTCCAAGCGAGTCCTGGTAGAAGATGATGTGGGGAGGAGAAGAGGCAAGGAGAGAGGGAGAAGGTGGGAAAGGAGAAGAGGGTGGAAGAGAAAAAGACAAATGTTAACATCGGTGAGAACAATAACATGAGAAACGAGCATATCGAACCAAACAACTGTTCGAATTAACTGCAGGCTGGGCCTGGAGAGCTCCCCTAACATAAGGGGCCCACCCGGTCCAGGCCTGTCATCCCAAGTGGGATCAAAATCCTTATGTGGGCGGCCTACAGGGGGGTCGTGGGCCGGCATGAAGGAAGGTAGGAAGGAAGGTCTGCTCCGCTTCCAACTCTTGGTAGCAGTTCTGGGACACCGGGTGTCCAGGAAGGGGGTCAAGGGGGGTTGCGAGAACATGAGTGAGTCCTATGGGGTTAGGGCCACGTATATAATGCCTCAGGGATAGGCCAAAATATGGCAAATGTACGTTCAGTACAGATTCGTGGCAGTCTATCAAGGCCATCCGAACTCTCAGCGTAGGCCACGTCAAGTCTCAAGTATCAGGTCCCAGGGTGCGTGTCAAGCTGCCTAACCCTATGTGGGTCTGGCAATAGGACCCATCTCAGTCTGGATAAAGAAGTGAAGTTTAAGGTCTGGGTTGGGGCTTCAGTCTCTCGGTACGGAGGAACCAGGTCCATATCTTGATGATGACGGCTGCGTCTGCGACTGCGGCATTGCGACACTGGTATCCAGGGTTGGGGGAGTCGGACGGCTGAGAAGCCCGCCACTTCCAAGTCCGCGCGCCAGTCTGGGAAGTCCACTGTGCCCAGTCTAAGGGCTGAAGCGACCAACTTTGGTCACCTGCAGGTAGAATGGGAAACCCCATTGGTAAGGTAGTCCAGCTTCTTGGAGGGCCATTAAGACAGGCTTTAGGGCCTGGCGTTGCATGAGGGTGTGAATGGAAATATACTGATAGAAAAAGAGGTGGGCGCCATCAAAGTAAAAAAAAGGCTTGTTGTGCATTTTCTGCATGATACGCTCTTTAAGGGTGTATTTGTGCAATTTGCATAAAATATCTCTATATTGTCTGCGTCTTGAGAAGGGAGTCTCAGAGCGCGATGAGATCGATTGATCTCAATGGGCATTGTGTCAGGGAGTTCCAGGATTTCCCTGAATATCCCCTGTAATGAGGGTATGATATCTTTGGGTACAGTGGCTTTAGGCAAGCCACGGATGCGAATATTGGCCCATCTGCTACGGTTTTCAAAATCATCAAGATAGGACAGTAATGATTCCAGCTTCTGATCTTGGGCAGCAAAGCTGATATGGTGGGGAGGGCCCCATCCAATCTTTGTTCCAGTGTCTCTACCCTTGTACCCAGCTGTGTAGTGTCCTCTTTAAGCTGGGCAATGTCCTCTTTAAAGGCTTTTTCCACCATGGATGCAAACCTCTCTAGGTCTTCTCTGGTAGGAAGAGACCATATATGTTGCTTTATGTCCCCATCATCCATAAGGTCTGCTATATCAGATCCCTCAGCATGGGAGACAGTGGACCCAGGGGAGGCCAGGGGTGCAGAATCACTCACCAATCCGGGGATGGCTGCAGTGATGTTGCCAGCAGTGCAGGCTGTGTCAGCAGAGCCACGTGCCGCTTCTAGGCTTTGCTGGTCGGCACCATCTTGGATTTTGCCACGGGTCCCGGGTATGTATCCAGCTGTCCCAGACGGGATTTATCTGCACCCGGGTCTTGCGACGTTCTCCACCGCCTTTGAGACATGTCCCGAGCCGTTTTTAGGCTCAGGATCACCGGTGTGCTGCTGCAATAGCTGCTGTGTTTGCGGAGCTGGGACCAGACACGTCCTCACTGCTCCATGTCCAGGACACGCCCCTAGGAAACCTCTTCTAAAGATGATGCACAAGAAAGCCTGCAAACAGTTTGCTGAAGACAAGCAGACTAAGGACATGGATTACTAGAACCATGTCCTTTGGTCTGATGAGACCAAGATAAACTTATTTGGTTCAGATATTGTCAAGCGTGTGTGGCAGCAACCAGGTAAGGAATACAAAGACAAGTGTGTCTTGCCTACAGTCAAGCATGGTGGTGGGAGTGTCATAGTCTGGGGCTGCATGAGTGCTGCCGGTACTGGGGAGCTACAGTTCATTGAAGGAACCAAGAATACCAGCATGTACTGTGACATACTGAAACAGAGCATTCAGTATGTCAAGACCTTGGAAGACTGGGCCACAGGGCAGTATTCCAATATGATAATGACCCCAAACACATCTCCAAGATGACCACTGCCTTTCTAAATAAGCTGAGGGTAAAGGCTTATGAACTGGCCAAGCATGTCTCCAGACCTAAATTCTATTGAGCATCTGTGGGGCATCCTCAAATGGAAGGTGGAGGAACGCAAGGTCTCTAGCATCCACCAGCTCTGTGATGTCGTCATGGAGGAGTGGAAGAGGACTCCAGTGGCAACCTGTGAAGCTCTGGTGAACTCCATGCCCAAGAGGGTTAAGGCAGTGCTGGAAAATAATGGTGGCCACACAAAATATTGACACTTTGTGCCCAATTTGGACATTTTCACTTAGGGGTGTTATACAAGCTGTACACTCACTACTTTACATTGTAGCAAAGTGTAATTTCTTCAGTGCTGTCACATGAAAAGATATAATAAAATATTTACAAAAATGTGAGGGGTGTACTCACTTTTGTGAGATACTGTATATAGACATCATATAGACATAGCCAACAAGGCAAATAATGTAAAACACACAGTACAAAATTAGAAAAAATGGTGGTACATCAAAACATATTGTCAAACCCAACAAAAGTATGCCCTGTGCTGCCAGAGACGAGCTGTGGTCAGTCAATAGAGATTTCTTGCGTATAGCCCAACATGTTTCGGAATGAACAATGTGTATTCCTTCATCAGGGAAGATTATGTCTGGGTGTTTTTAATTCTCATTGTCTGAAATGTAAACATAGTCGCATGATAATCACACTGTAAAGCACGATGTGAACATAGCAAGCAATATAAGTGTATAAATTTGGTATATAATGTAAATAACCATTCTAATACTCACATGATGATCCACAGTACAATAAACAAAAAAGGAAACGCAAGGAATAAAATCAATGGGGACTCCCAAAGTGACTGAAGCAGTGCACAGAGCAGCAGATGGGTGGGCGTGCATCCCAGGATGAGCAAGCTGCAAACATCCACAAGAAACGCCTTGTAGGCTACACCAGCAAAAAGGGTATCAATATCTAAGGCAAAAAAAACAATTGGAAGAGCGTATTAGCACATGCTTCTTAAACTTTAACATCAGCAGACAGGATGAATGAAATAAGACGCCGCAAATCAGGGTGGCCCAGGACAGGGATAAGTCAGTTCTCTGATGCAAGGGCGTTCGGCGCAGCCCCGCCCATCGAGCGGGATAACGTCACGTGTCAGAGCCTCACCGGCACAAAAAATTCCCCAGCAGCATCATATGACGTGGCAGGGGTGGGTATGAGCTCCTCCCAGCAAAATTCACCCTAACGTACCCATTGGTCACCACATGGCCTCAGTCCATGTTGCATCTATCTGTAAGGTACATTTTCTGGCCTTGGATCGCCTACATCCTAGCCACAGAGGTGGCGACCTCAATAAGCAACTACTACAATGTGAACTTGGATACATTTTCAATCTCAAGGTCACCCTGCCACTAGGCTTGAATGAGGCATTTAACTTCAAGCCCTTCCTCCCTGGTTTTGTGTCAGGGGGATGTGAGTTAAACCTCTAATTTCCGGTATGGAGAGTCTTGAACTCTAGAGGAATCAATGCTTTGCGACATTGCTATGTGCCCCTATGCCATGACATTCTGGGACCTCCATGCCAAATATAATACCATATAAAGAATTCTTTAATAATTAATCTTTAATCTTAGATCTGCATATTGCTGGTAATCTATCTCCTTGGCTATTTTTTTTCCTATCATATTTTATATATTTTTTTTCCTTTCCCTGTTTGCTTTTTCCTATGTATATAATTTTCGTTTAATCGATCACTGTTTTTGGTTTTTGTATGTTTCTCCATTGTGGTTTTTGAATCATCAATTGCTCACTGTGACTGTCATGGCCCGCGGATCCACTAGATGGCGATGTGCGTGTCCCCTGTGGAGTCTTCTGCTTACATCACCCAGCGGGTAGGCTCCATCTGCTTGTGGCCGGTGGACCGCAGTGGGGGTAAACACTCCCTGCTATCCAGCCTTTTTTGCGGGGAGAAGCTCCTACTCACCCCCACCGTGTCATATGACGCTGCTAGAGAATTCTTTGCACCGTAATGCTCTGACGCGTGACGTTATCCCACTCGTTGGGCGGGGCTGTGCCATGCACCCTTGCATCAGAGAACTGCCTTGTCCCTGTCCTGGGACACCCTGATTGGCGGCGTCTTTGATGTCAGGGTTCCAGAACCTCCTCCCGACGGCTTATAGGCTCTCCCTGAGGAATACTCCCTATATAAGCAGACACACCAGGCAGGCATGTCTCTGATTGAGCATTGCTGCATTGGTGTGTTGAAAGGTAATGTACTCTATGGTGGGGTGATGAGATACCTGATTCCCCCATCTTATTTCTATGCAACATTCATCCTGTTTGCTGATGTTTAACCACTTACATACTGTAAGATCTGGCTACTTAATCACTTGCCAACCGCCCCTTTGACAAATGACGGCTACAGGGCGGGTGGATAACTCTGGGATCACGTCCCTATGACGTGATTCCAGAAAACTGCTCCAGCGCGCCCCCTGGTGCGCGCACACGGGAACATCTGGACCTGGCGGTCCACGGATGATCGCGGCCGTTTACCATGTGATCGCTCTGTCAAATGACGGAGCGATCACATGTAAACAAACCGGCGTCATGTCATGACGCTGGTTCCTACCTCCCCTCTCTGTACCGATCAGTACAGAGGGGGAGGGATCGGATGGGAGCCGCGATGTGGGCTGGATGTGTAGTGCCCACAGCGCAGCTCAGTGACATGTACAGTCACATCCATCCCTCCATGCTCAGCCATCCCCCCCATGCTCTGCAATTCCCTGGGCAATACTCTGCAATTCCCTGTGCAATACTCTGCAATACCCCGCAATACCCTGTGCAATACTCTGCAATACCCTGTGCAATACCCTGTGCAATACCCTGTGCAATACTCTGCAATGCCCCGCAATACTCTGCAATACTCTGCAATGGCCCGCAATACTCTGCAATGCCCCGCAATACTCTGCAATACCCCACAATACTCTGCAATACCCTGTGCAATACTCTGCATTGCCCCGCAATACTCTGCATTGCCCCACAATACTCTGCAATGCCCCGCAGTACTCTGCAATACCCCACAATACTCTGCAATACCTTGTGCAATACTCTGCAATGCCCCACAATACTCTGCAATACCCTGTGCAATACTCTGCAATGCCCCGCAATACTCTGCAATACCCTGTGCAATACTCTGCAATACCCTGTGCAATACTCTGCAATGCCCCGCAATACTCTGCAATGCCCCGCAATACTCTGTAATGCCCCGCAATACTCTGCAATGCACCGCAATACTCTGCAATACCCTGTGCAATACTCTACAATGACCCGCAATACTCTGCAATGCTCCGCAATAGTTTGCAATACTCTGCAATGCCCCGCAATACTCTGCAATGCCCCGCAATACTCTGCAATACTCTGCAATACCCCGCAATACTCTGAAATACCCTGCAATACTCTGCAATACCCCGCCATACTCGGTGATACCCAGCCATACTTTGCCATGCTCAGCCATACCCAGCCATACTCTGCCATACCCAGCCATACCCAGCCATGCTCAGCCATACTCGGCTGTACTCGGCCTCTGTATGTGGCCAGGCTGTGGAAGTCTCACACATGTGGTATCGCCGTACTCAGGAGGAGTAGGAGAATCTATTTTGGGGTGTCTTTTTTAGTATGTACATGCTATGTGTTAGAAATATTGTATAAATGGACAATTTTAAATAATGTTAAAAAAATGTGTTTTATCCACTTCCCGCCCGCCGGCCGTCATACGACGTCCTTGACTTTATGCGGGGATATCTGAATGATGGATGCAGCTACAGGCATCATTCAGATATCAGCTTTTTCAGCCGGCGATTCCCTACACCATAAGAATGACCATAGCGGCTGTTCCACTGCTTGATCGTTCTTACTCTCGCCGCCCTCAGGTGCTTCTACCGACTCACCGCTAAGATCGAAGCCAGGATATTTTTTTTTTTTAATTTTATTTCAGGCTTCCCAGCCTAGAGGTGAGATGTGGGGTCTTATTGACCCTATATCTCACTGTAAAGAGGACCTGTCATGCCATATTCCTTTTACAGGGGATGTTTACATTCCTTGTAATAGAAATAAAAGTGATCAAAAAATTTATTTTTTGGAAAAAAGCCTCAAACTGAAATAAATAAAGTAAAATGTACAATAAAAAAAAAAAAAAAATTTCCCCGTGTGCTCGCATGCAGAAGCGAACGCATACGTAAGTTGCGCCCACATATGAAAATAGTGTTCAAACTACACATGTGAGGTATCGCTGCGATCGGTAGAGCGAGAGCAATAATTTTGGCCCTAGACCTCCTCTGTAACTCACAACATGTAACCAGTAAAACATTTTAAAGCGTCTCCTATGGGGATTTTTAAGTAGCGAAGTTTGGCACCATTCCACGAGCGTGTGCAATATTGAAGGGTGACATGTTAGGTATCTATTTACTCGGCATAACTTCATCTTTCACATTATGCAAAAATATTGGGCTAACTTTACTATTTTGTTTTTTTTTAAAGCACAAAACTGTTTTTTTTTTTTTTAAAAAAGCGTTCGAAAAATTGCTGCGCAAATACCGTGCAAGATAAAAAGTTGCAACGACCGCCATTGTATTCTCTAGGGTCTTTGCTAAAAAAATATATATAATGTTTTGGGGTTCTATGTAATTTTCTAGCAAATAAATTATGATTTTTACATGTAGGAGAGAAATGTCAGAATTGGCCTGGGTGCTCCTAGAATGCCTGATGGTGCTCCCTGCATGTTGGTCCTCTGTATGTGGCCACGCTGTGTAAAAATCTCACACATGTGGTATTGCCGTACTCGGGAGTAATAGCAGAATGTGTTTTGGGGTGTAATTTGTGGTATGCATATGCTGTGTGTGAGAAATAACCTGCTAATATGACAATTTTGTGAAAAAAAAAAAAGAAAAAAAAAATCTTGATTTTGCAAAGAATTGTGGGAAAAAATGACAACTTCAAAAACTCACCATGCATCTTTCTAAATACCTTGGAATGCCTTTATTTCAAAAAGGGGTCATTTGCGGGGTATTTGTACTTTTTTGGCATGTTAGGGTCTCAAGAAATGAGATAGGCCGTCAGTAATTCAGGTGTGATCAATTTTCAGAGATTGGCACCATAGCTTGTGGACTCTATAACTTTCACAAAGACCAAATAATATACATCGATTTGGGTTATTTTTACCAAAGATATGTAGCGGTATAAATTTTGTCCAAAATATATGAAGAAAAAATTACTAATTTGCAAAATTTTATAACAGAAACAAAGAAAAATGCATTTTTTACAGAATTTTCTGTCTTTTTTCTTTTATAGCGCAAAAAATAAAGAACCCAGCGGTGATTAAATACACCAAAAGAAATCTCTATTTGTGTGAAAAAAAGGACAAAAATGACATTTGGGTACAGTGTTGCATGACTGAGTAATTGTCATTCAAAGTGTGAGAGCACCGAAAGCTGAAAATTGGTCTGGTTATTAAGGGGATTTACGTGACCAGTGGTCAAGTGGTTAATGACCAGGCCATTTTTTGCGATACAGCGCTACATTGCTTTAACTGACAATTGCGCAGTCGTGCAACGCTGTACTCAAACAAAATTGACGCCCTTTTTTTCCCACAAATAGAGCTTTTTTTGGTGGTATTTGATCACCTCTGTGGTTTTTATTTTGTGCGCTATAAGGAAAAAAAAGTGTCAATTTTGAAAAAACCTATATTTTTTACTTTTTACTATAATAAATATCCCCAAAAATGTTTTTAAAAAACAAATTTCTTCCTCAGTTTAGGCCAATATATATTCTTCTACACATTTTTGATAAAAAAAAATTGCAATAATCGTATATTGATTGGTTTGCGCAAAAGTTATAGCGTCTACAAACTATAGGAAAGATTTATGGCGGTTTTATGGCTTTTTAAATTTTTTTTTATTAGTAATGGCGGTGATTTGCGATTTTTAGTGGTATTGCGCCATTACGGCGGATAGATCGGACACTTTTGACACATTTTTGGGACCATTGACATTTACACAGCGATCAGTGCTATAAAAATGCACGGTTTACTCCGGCAGGGAAGGGGTTAAATGTGTGTTCTAACTGTGTGGGGATAGGAGTGACTAGAGGAAGAGACATACCTTTTGTTCTACTTAGTAGGTACAAACTATATGTCTCTTTTTTTCTCCTGACAGAACAGGGATTTTTGTGTTTACACACAGAAATCCCTATTTCTTTCTCTCGTGCACGCAATTGCATGTGGCCGGCGGCAATCGGGTCCCCTGCCATGCAGCAGGTGCGCGCCTGCTATCGCCCTTAAAGGTACAGATGTAACCGTATGGCGATTCGTGGAAATGAACCACTTTGCCAACATATATCGGCTTGAGCCAGTCGGCAAATGGTTACGTTTAGGAAGTATGTTCTAATACGCTCTTCCAATTGCTTTTTTTGCCTTAGATATTGATACCTTTTTGGCTGGTGTAGCCTTCTTGTGGATGTTTGCAGCTTGCTCATCCTGGGATGCACGCCCACCCATCTGCTGCTCTGCGGACTGCTTCAGTCACTTTGGGATTACCCATTGATTTTATTCCTTGTGTTTCCTTTTTTGTTTATTGTACTGTGGATCATCATGTGAGTATTAGAATGGTTACATATATTATATACCAAATTTATACTCTTATATTGCTTGCTATGTTCACATCGTGCTTTACAGTGTGATTATCATGCGACTATGTTTACATTTCAGACAATGAGAATAATGAGAATAATGAGAGTAATGCATGAATCTATCCATTGGTTATAGAGGGGGTGGCTGGAGAGATGGGGCGGCTCTCTTGCGGCCTTATAGACGCACCGCCACTGCTGCTTCAGCAAGGTCTCTCCCAGGTAAAGATTTCAATGCAAACTGGGTTTTCAAGATGCGCTGTTCAAGCTCTTTTGAAGAAGTACAAAGAAACATTGAGGACTGTAGACACAGTGGTGTCCAAGGAAACTTAATGCAGCAGTTAAAAGACACATCATGCTTACTTTCCTTTGGCATTGAAAGAGGTCCAGCAGTGCCATCAGCACAGATCTGGCAGAAATCAATGGGACCCAGGTACACCCATCTATTGCCCACAGAACTCTGACCAGAAGTGGTCTTCATGGAAGAATTACGGCCAAAAAAACATAACTCCGACAAGGAAATAAGGATAAGCGACTCAACTTTACACAAAAACGTAGGAACAGGGCTGCAGAAAAATGGCAACAGGTGCTCTGGACTGATGAGTTAAAATTTGGGAATATTTGGCTGTACCAGGAGGCAGTTTGTTTACCGAAAGGCTGGAGAGCAGTACAATGAGTGTATGCAGCAACAGTGAACCATAGTGGAGGTTCCTTGCAAGTTTGGGGCTGCATTTCTGCAAATGGAGTTGGAGATTTTGTCAGGATCAATGGTGTTCTCAATGCTGAGAAATACAGGCAGATATGTCTCCATCATGCCATACCACCAGGGAGGTGTGTGATTGACCCCACATTTTTTCTGCAGCAAGCCAATGACCCCAAACATACAGCCAATGTCATTAAGAACTATCTTCAGTGTGAAGAAGAACAAGGAGTCCTGGAAGTGATGGTTTGTCCCCCACAGAGCCCTGATCTCAACATCATTGTGTCTGTCTGGGATTACATGAGTTGACGGAAGAATTTGAGGCAGCCTACATCCACAGAAGATCTGTAGTTAGTTCTCCAAGATGTTTGGAATAACCTACCTGCCGAATTCCTTCAAAAACTGTGTGCAAATGTACCTAGAAGAATTGATGCTGTTTGAAGGCAAAGGGTGGTCACACCAAATATTGATTTAATTTAGATTTTTGTTCTGTTCATTTACATTCCATTTTGTTAATTGATATAAATAAACTATACTAATACTTCTATTTTTAAAATCATGCTTATTTTACAGCATTTTTCACACTTGCCTAAAACTTTTGGAGAGTACTGTATGCTCTACAATTTCTGTATACACGGCACAGATGATACAGTCTGCCACTAACATTGACCGCTTTTTTTTTTTTCCTGTAATTTCCTAGGGCATGGTTTTATTGCCTGTTGATCCTGTCAGATCTATTTTTCCTCTTCCTATATCAGAGTGACATTGCTGTTAGTTCTGCAATAAACTCACACAGCAGCAATGTTATGGTGGTTACCCTGTGGGCAGAGCAGTCTTTTATAGCGATGTCATTTTAAATGGATGTCAAAGTGAAACTTTAGCATAGAAATGAAATGCTAGCAGGTAAGCTTTTTTTAGTAAAAATGTTGAAGCTTTAAAATTATACAAGTATAAATCTTAAAACAGATTCAACATGTAAATTAATCAAGAGAAGTGTAGACACATTAGAGGGTGGGAGAACCCACAGGTAGGTGAACGGATTTTGAGGTACATTTGGAAATCAGCATGGATAAGAGTAATTTGTCAGAATGCATGTGTGACGGACTGCGGTACTCAAGAGGAGTATGTCCATCATATAAGAATCCCTTTCCCAGTAACCGAATGATACAAGACCCCACAGACCACGCCGTCACTAGTCGGGACAGAGTGTAGGATGGTGAAAAACATAAACGTTTATTGAAAATTTCATAGACAATATATATACCACACAAAATCACATAAAAGCTTGATCACTTTATCGTATGCAAAGGAAACTGTATACAGGAATGTAATTAACATAACTAAGGAATCACCAACATACACTATATGCTAATCCACATCTAGCAACTAATAGCTGACAGTGATATAATTAACATGAGCTAATTAACTAGGCACTTAAATCAGCCTAGGTGACCGGACCATTCGGCACCTACAACCCTGAATACAAAGTACTGTAAAATACACATTATTACAAGTATAAACACATAGATGAGAAGACAGACAGAAACATTAGGGGATCCAATTAACAATGGGAGAGACTCAAATTTGTATATTCTGTGCAATAAAAAGTAATCAGAAGGCAAACAAGATTCCAGTTGTGTGATACAGTGGAATTAATTTATCTTCATAGATCTCTTGAGGATTATGGTTGATAAATATTTCTGTCCCAAGTGAAGCTGCCTCTCCAACCCAGTCAGCAGGAGAGCCACCATATTTCCTCTGACCATTAACCTGTACAAGATTAATATTACCTCTTTCCATCCACTCCAGAAGGGAAGCTTTATTGTCCTTATTCAGAGAAGTAATCCAAACCACGGTCTTAGCATATAATAAAAAGTTGACCATTATTATAGTCAGTGGTTGACCCATTATAATCAGTGGGTAGGAGGCTTGCCCCTAATCCTTTCCAAAATCCCCTGTCCTGGTTGGGTCTGTCATAGCCTGTATCCTGGGCAAGTCCAAAATATGTGGAACAATGTCCCAGAGTGGTTCAGACATCTCCAGAAGATGTCCACATAGACAGTCTGTGTAGAGAGAGTTAATATATATGGTATATGGTATTATACTGTGCTATATTGAGCTATATTATAGGCATTTTAGCGTGGTTGGCTACAAATACTTGTGTACCCTCCTTGTGCTCAGAGTTCAACAGTCCTTTTTAAGGCTACTTTTTCTATGTGTCATCAAAAACTGTAGATTTTGTTTAGCTGCTGGGGCTCTCTTATTTTTTTTAATGTTTATTACACATTTATCCATGTTTTTTTTCTGCTGGGTTAAAAAAAACATAGGGTTGGGATTTAGTGATTCAGAGTCTTGTGTGTGTGTGTGTATAGGGGGATGGTGGTTGGTGGAGACATTATTTCTTTTCTTTTGCTAGGGCCTTTTTTAAGGTCCAATCTTTTGTTTTCAGCACTTCACTGTATACAGCACTACTTTACTGTAAACAGTAAAATAGTGTGCACCAAGGCACCACATATGTATTCCCCTATTCCATGGCTGACTTCAAATCTAGGTAATCGCATTTATTAAAATGCCAGGCAGGCCTAAAATTAGATTCAGAGGTTCTGCATGCAAAGGTACTAGGAAGTAAGCAGATTCTGTCTGACAAAGCAGTAGTGCTATACAGTCCCAGAACATGCAGGAGGTGATGCATGACAAAGCCTTGCACTTCTTCCCCTTCGCGGACACAGAACATCCAGTTGTCTCTAACTGCTGCTAATGCACCATCTTGTTTCTTCTCCTCCTCTTCTGCTAATTCTGCCATAGCCCTGCAAACTGGCAACAAGTCAGCAGGATTTTTTGATCACACAATCACTGATTGGAGGGAAGGGACACACCCCCTTCACACAGCACACATGAACAGAGCTAGGGTCCTTTCACACGGGCTTTCCGCTCAACGGACTCTACTTTGCTCAGCGGGGGATCAATCCTCTGATCCCTGCTGAGCAGGTGGATGACAGGTCCATCTCCGCTCACTGTACAGGGACGGACCTGGTGAAAGAAAGAGGTGGAAGGTGCGTGATCTGACGCTTTGATCGAAATTATGCAGTTTATTCATATACAAAAAAAATTAATGCATATAAAAAGTATCTACGTATTCATAAAAACTAGGTAACAAAATATACACAATAACATTTAGAAATTAGACATGCAAGGGCAAGTGCTCAAAGGTGGACCTGTCAGAGCTCCGCTGTCCTCTATGGGGAGATTGGATAAAAACGGACCGCCTGTCTGTTTTCCTCCGATCCTCCAGATGGAAAATAGGGTTTCTGTCCGTCTGGATTTCACGGACAGGATCTGATACCGGCAGATGTCAGGGGACATGTCACCGCTGAACATCCGCTGCTCCATAGAGGTGCATGGAGCGTCTTATCAGGTCCGCCTGAAAAACTGACAGGCGGACCTGATCGGAAAACCCATGTGAAAGGGTTTTAATCGGCTGGAGCTTCTTCCCCCGTCAGAAGGGATTCATACTGATAGCAGAGGAACAAAGCAACAGACATAAATTACGTAAAAGTGAAAACTCCTGCGCTGTCGGGGGGGGGCCTACGTTAAAGGACACTGCTGCAACACCTAAGTACTGATCCAAAGCAGGACAAATGAAACAAAAGTAAGGGAGGATGGTGGTTGCGCTGTGATGAAGGGGGGAGGGAGGGGGAGAACTGCAATGCTGACTAAAAGTGGCGAAGTGTGCTATAAAACGAAAATATAGAAGGATCCTACATGCTACAAAGACATGGTAAGGATAAAGTGCAGTGCAAGATAGCTGATCAGCGTAACTGATAAGTTACGAGCGGACAAAGCCTGATGTATGAATGGTATATGTCAAACAGTGACTGCTTAAATAAAACAAAGCAAAAATACATATACAAATTAAGATAAAGTAGTGACACAGTGCAAACATATATACTGCAAAAATGTATATGATGAGTCCAAATACATGTGGGCTAGTGCCCCATCAGTGAAAAAAATGTGCCAAATCCTGGTGGACTACAAGTGACAAATCCCCAGGGAAAACAGTTCTATCATCCAGTCCAAAACAAAACACGTGATAAAAAATACAAAACGATTCCAATAGTGGGGGGAGGGGGGATCTTCAGTGAGGACACCTCTGTGTTTGCAAGCCGCTTACCTTACAGCAGTAAGGTATACAGCCTGTGTTGCAAATGACCCGCAGGTGTAGACGTTCCGTGTATACAGGTAGTAGTAATGTTGAACATGCCAAGCAAAATATATAAAATAGAAAAAATATACAGCATGTAAAATAACTCTGCGACGACCACAGTGGAGGGGAGGATGTAAAACACACAGGGAGGGGGAGGTTGCACTCACTTTCATAAAGTGAACGTAGGCATATATCCACGAGCGCCGAGCTTGTATACCTCCTGGGGTAACATCAATCTGGCATCTGTCCCCGTGCCTGGAAACTGCAGTATGTCCCCGTGCCTCTCTCCTCAGTGTTTGTCGGATAGAGTAGTGATGTACAATGTAAGGGGAAAGAGACGCACATAGCGTGATCCCATATAAAAATATATTTATTAGGTAAAACAAGTCCAATCAACTTATATTTAAAAGCATTCTGCAGTATGTAGTAACCACGAGCGCCGAGCTCGTCTCCTGTTGACTGTCTGTGGCAGCGTCCCGTGCTCCAATCCTAACACGTATCGTTACGTCACGTGCCTTGTTCAGAGGATGAGACATAAATTACACTTTTCCTCTTAATTCAGACAAGTACACACTATGTGCTTTGTTCATATTTCATGTATGAGGTTTACAACCACTTTAAGTCTCTCTCCTGCTTTACATTGGGGTTCTCCCCTCTTCCTCAAAGGCTAAGCCACCATGATAGTCACCTGGGTGTTCCAATTGCCCTGTACTCTGCTCCTTCTTGAAGAACCTTATTCTGTTGTGGAGCAGTACTGCTCCCTTGAAGGGGTTACTTTACTCCCACCTTTACTTGACACTGTTGTCCACTTCAATACAGAACTCCCCCTGTGACACACCAAGATGGCTTCCAAATTTCACAAGAATCCTCTGTCTTTAGTAAACACAGACTTCTCCAATATGGCTGTGGGGAACCTACTACAGAAGACAAGTCAGTCCTCTGCAGGATTCCCTCTAGTATAGCCTTTTTCACCAGGGTGCCTTGGCAAAGTACCTACAAATTGCCCTGAAATAGTTTTTTTTCCTTAATAAACTAAAGTCAATGGACAACGTCAGATCTATTTGTTTCAGGATTTCGTTTTTTGGATCTTATAAGACAGTTTAATTGTTGATAAATGTCTCGAATTGGCTAATGTTCAAGCCATGGGCGCCCCTGCAAGCACCACTTGGCTTGACAAAACTTGATTTAATAATCAACTGAACTGGGTGAAAAATGTATCATCTGCAAAATGACAGCATCCTCTCAGAGGCAGCACGTTTGTATTCAGACAGTGGGTTGAATGAGAGAAAATGAGTCTTATATGGTTAACTTTACAGCCTACCACTTCTGCTTTGACAAAAAGAATACAAGTTAATAATCAACAATAAAATATCGTTGTGTGGCACTAATATGATACAATTCAAAACTAGATGTTGGTTACTAAGGCCGCATGTACATGTGAGTTTACGAGCTTTTGACATTTTTTGCCAAAGCCCCTGAACTCAACTCAATAAAAGCCTATGTGTCCATGTACACATAGGCTTTTATAAGACTTTAGGAGCAGCAGAGTTTAGGGGCAATTAAATGTCCCTCTCCTGAAGGCAGAGGAATCCTGTTCAGAATAGGAACGTTTAGGCTAAAACACAAATGTAGCAAAATCGCAGAAGAAAAAAATGCAGTACTGTTTTTTAGCTGTGTTTTTAGCAATTTTCTGCTGCCAGGAGAGTTAGGTTTAGGTGCAGCTAGTGTACCTGAATGGTTCCCTTTTAAAGCCAACTCAGCCAAAGTTGATATAGGTTTTAAGTGGGCTTGAGGCAGCTTCTTTTTGCTATTCTTCACAGAGGTTCCAGTGGCAAAATAGGTCTCAGCCATTTCCCATAAGGGAATAATGAGGGTGTCCCCTCCTCGAACATGCGTTCAAATAGTAACTATTTTATTTTATGTTCTGGTGGATCTATGGGTGCTCTTGCCTAAAGACACAATTAACTTTTATGGCAATTTGATGGAAATTGGATTTCTACTGAGTAGATCAACTCTCTGTGACCTATAGACATATAAGAAATCAGAGTATGGTTCAACTTACAGGTCACCAAACAGAATTGATGTATGAATTGTAGGTCGAGTTTATATTCTGGGAGGAAGCAGTAGAGAATCGGTTACCAGAAATTAAAAAGAAATATAGAGTATATTAGGCCACATTATATGGTTGCCAGAAGATGTGAATTTAAAAGTCGCATTTGGCAGGTAAGTAACCCTCAAAGTAAAAGGATCATCTATGCACAATTAGTTTTCCAAATGTCCACACTTGTCAAGTTTTGCAATTATTACTTAAAGTCTTATCATAACAAATGTTTTATTTGTAATTTACACTTGAGGAAACAGACTAAATATCAGAAAATATATATTTTTTCAAAAACATTTTTTTTTAACTTTATGATTTTTTTTGATTGCTAATTTCAGATTGACATAGAGATATATGAACCACAGGGAATCAGCTTTCTTAATGCTGAAGCATCTTTCATAACAAATGACTTGCTGCCGGCCATCAAAAAGTCCTTCTCTGGAAAAAGGGTATTTTTTTATTTGTAAATAGCAAACATAAAGCATTGTATATTTTGCCATTTTGTGTTATTAGATCAGGGGTAGGCAACCTTTTGAGCACAGTGTGCCGAAAAATGTTTTCAAAGAAATTGAGCGTGAAGATTTTATAACAAAAAAGTCAACCTCACACTCTCAATCACAAAAAGGATTTTTTATAAAGTAAATGCTGTAAACTACTTTAGTAGTGATAAATTAACATCCTGCACTCTGCCTCAGATCAGCCCCAATTCCTGTACCTTTATACCTCAGATCACTGTCCCCTCTGCAAATCTGCCCTACCACTGTAACCGCCTGCACATCTGCCCCACCACTGTAACCCCTGCACATCTGCCCCACCACTGTACATCTGCCCCAACACTGTACTACCCTACACATCTGCCCCACCACTGTACTACCCTGCACATCTGCCTCACCACTGTACCACCCTGCACATCTGCCCCACCACTGTACCCCCCTGCACATCTGCCCCACCACTGTACCCCCCGCTCATCTGCTCCATCATTGTAACCCCCCTGCTCATCTGCCCCACCACTGTAACCCCCTGTATATCTGCCCCGCCACTGTACAACCCTGCTCATCTGCCCCACCAATGTACCCCCTTTCTCATCTGCTCCACCAACGTACCCCCTTTCTCATCTGCCTCCCCACTGTAACCCCCTACACATCTGCCCCACCACTGTACTATCCTGCACATTTGCCCCACCTCTGTATCCCCCCTGCTCATCTGTCCCACCACTGTAACCCCCTGTACATCTATACACCCTGTTCTTCTGTACCACCACTGTAACCACCTGCACATCTGCCCCACCTCTATACCCCCCTGCTCATCTGTCCCACCACTGTAACCCCCTGTACATTTGCCCCACCTCTATACCCCGCTGCTCTTCAGTTCCACCATTGTAACCTCCTGCTCATCTGCCCCCACCAATGTTCCCCCTTTCTCATCTGCCCCACCACTGTACCACCCTGCTCTTCTGTCCCACCACTGTACCTCCATGCACGTCTGCTCCACCACTGAACCATCTTTTCATCTGTCCTGACACTGAACTTACCTGCTCATCTGCCCCGACCACTGTAACCCCCTTTCTCATCTTCCCCACGACTGTACCTCCTACACATCTGTTCCACCTCTGTTCCCCCTGCTCTTCTGCCCCACCACTGTAACCCCCTGCTTATGTGTTCCACTGATGTACCTCCTTTCTCCTCTGCACCCCCTGAACATCTGCCCCACCTCTGTACCCCCTGCTCCTCTGCCCCACCACAATAACCCCCTGCTCATCTGTCCCACCATGGTACCTCCTTTCTCCTCTTCCCCAACACTGACCCCCCCTTCTCATCTTTCCCTCCACTGTAACCCCCTTCTCATTTGGCCCAACACTGAACCCCCCCTGCTCATCTGTCCCACCACTCTAACCCCCTGCTCATCTGCCCCATTACTATACCCCCTTGCTATTCTGTCCCATCACTGTAACCCCCCTGCTCATCTGCCCCATCAATGTACCCCTTTTCTCATTTGTCCCACTACTGTACCTCTCTGCACAAATTCTCCACTGCCGTATCCCCATGCTCTTCTGTCTCACTACTGAATCACCTTCTCATCTGTCCTAACACTGAACCCATCTGCTCATCTGCCCCACCAATGTACCTCCTGCACATCTGTCTCACCTCTGTACCCCCCTGCTCATCTGCCCCACCAATACACCTCCTTTCACATCTGCCCTGCTGCTCTACCCCCCCTGCTTTTCTGCCCCAACACTGAACCCCCCTTCTCATCTGGCCAAACAATGTACCCCCTGCCCTTCTGTCCCACTGCTAAACCCCCCTTTCCTCTCTTCCGCCACTGTACCTCCCTGCACATCTGCCCCACTGCTGTACCCTCCTGCTCTTCTGTTCTATCTCTGAACCCCTCCTACTCATCTGCTCCACCTCTGTACCCCCTTCTTATCTATGATATGCGTGATTTGCAGAGTGGAAAAAGGAAGCAGAGATGAGACGCCTCTACCTGTCCTGACACACATCCTGCTGATCCACCTCTCGCATCCATGTGATGTATGTGATGTATGTAATGACACATACAAGCATCTGGAATGGATGCGCAATGATAAGCTCAGGTCAGGGGCATTTTCTGAAAGCAGTGGGCCTGTGTGCAGGATCATAGGTTGGGCCCCCGCAACTGAGAAAAAGTGGTTAGGTGTGATTTTCATTGCGCTGAATACTGGCTGTGGCTTAAAGGGACACAGAGTGCAGGGGTTCAGTAGTAAGTGACACAAAAGTTCAGGAATAATTTTAACAAAGTTCCCAGAAGCTCAACAGTAATTCCACAAATTGTCACCTTATTGTGGTTTTCTCAATCACAGTGAAATCCCTTCTTTCTGAGATTGGTAGTGGCAACCAAGCGAGTCATCTTCCTCCAGATGGTGGACGGGGCTAGCAGGACTGTGATTGGCTTTAGCAGTGGCCAATGATAGTCGTCCTCCTGCTGAAAACAGGGACCACCGCACCCTAACAGAACTGCACCCAATCTCTTCCCCATCACAAAAGGTGACAATCGCAGCTACAGCAAAATTAGAGAACCAAACAATGTTTCCCATCTTTTACAATGTGTGGGGGCACAGTGCCTCCCCCTCAGTGCAGGTGCAGTGTGGGGAATTCTGAAATTAGAATGCATTAGTGTCTCACTGACACTTCCCTGCGCTGCTCTGCTGATGGGGAGGGAGTTGAGTGCCGGCAAAAGAGGTGCTGGGGAATTTGCCTACCCCTGTATTAGATTCTTTTGAATGTTTTGAATTTGGTAGGCAAACTGTGTTTTTGTAACAGTATTTGTCTACAGAAGTTAGCTCGTATAAACAACCTTTCCAAAAATCTCACTTGGAAGAATGACCATTATGCTCAAAATTGCTCATTCATTTAGACTAAGCTGTTATGTTTACAGATACTGTATATTCTAACAGTTACAGTATTTTATAGTACATGTCTAAATCTGATTGGTTGATATTCATTGAACAGTCTCATTTCAGACATTTTAATGAACAGAGACCATGTTCGCAGCAAGAAACTGATGAGTCGTCTACTTTTACCATCTTTAGGGTCACATCTCCTTCAAGCCCACATTAGATCAGCAACGCTCTTGCCCTAACTGTACATCAAGTTTAATGGATGGGGATTTTATTGTAACATATGATGTAAACAGAGAATCTCCAGGAAACATACAGGTGAGTTCTGTTTTTGGAAAGTTTTCAAAAACGTAAATAACAAATTCATTTTTTCAAAATTCCTTGAAAGCGTAAAGAACCTATAGAAACAAAACTTTGTGAATGTTTAGGATATCTACTGTAAACCCAAGGACGCCCATGTAATATATTGCAGGTTACCAGTACCAGTTCAGTTTGGCTGCATTCGTTTTCTCTTTTTAGAACATTTTCAGCAAGTACACTAAATACCTGTCAATCTTTTTTTTTTTTTTTTTTTTTAAGGGTAAATTGTACTAACAATTTACAGCACAATAGTGACGGCATCCACATTGTAAAAAGTACAAAGCAATAGTACAAACAAAGTAAAAAAAGTTTACAAAGTGATCAACATCAAAATATGCTGCAGCTTGCACAGTGACAAAGTCAAATGAATAAAGATATACCTCACAAAATCTAGATTTTGTCTTTGTACTTCACTTAAAAAACAGGATAACTAAACAAAAATCAAAAGCGGGAGCTGTCGTTTACGGCACGGGCTCTGAAGATCTGGCACGGTAAGCCGGACCTTCAGAGCACATGCGCCAATGAAGTTATCAGCTACATGCACTCTGAATATCTCCTAAACTGTGCAAGTTTAGGAGATATTCACAGTACCTACAGCCTTTTTATAGGCTTACCTGTAGGTACAATTAAAAGAATAAGACATTTCTTCCTCTTTAAAAACTTTCAGCAAACTCAAAATTGTTTATTTTGAGCAGATGGAAGGTTGTACAGGTGCATACATACTGTATGACATGTTTCTGATTGTTGGACATATATGTTTAGTGGGTTACTCAAATCAATATATTTTTAATGTTTTTGAAAACTCTTTTTATTACATTTTTATACAGTACAAACATAGAACACAAAAAAACGGAGCAGGCAACATACCCGTTCCGTCGAGTGGCCATGCAGGGCCAGTAACTGTGAACTAACATAGTTCAACTACCCAAGGTCAACATTCCCCACCCCCCTCCCTCCCCCAACAGCCAAGTCCAGGAATTCCCAAATGACAGCACCCATTAGTTCAACAGAGTTTTACCATGTCATTCATCAAACTGGATGAATGACATGGTAAAGCCGAGGGGATAGATAGGTAAGTACCTATTGAGGCAATCACCATGAGTTCTCAGGATTATCCATTCCATGTCATCTAAGTTGGGATCAATTCACCTACTCATACCTAGTCATTTAACCCACAGTAGATGAAGAGTCAAGCCATGCCTGCCATACTTTATGGAATTTTTTCCCACAACCCCTTGACCTGTATGTTGCTCTATAAAGATGGATCACAGAGTTTACCAGTTCCTTTCAATATGACAGCATAGGAGCATTTGGCTTCTTACAGTTTAGTAGGATAGTCTTCCTGCCATAAAATAACCCTATATATAGCAAGATGTGGTGTGCCAGAGAGGGAGCCACTTCCTCTACCAAACCAAGGAGGCAAACCCTTGGCGTCGTAGGGATTGGAACACTGAGGACCTCAGATATACAGGAGGGTATCCCAGACCAGAAACTTTGGATTTGCGAGAAACTCCAAAAGACATGTTCCGCATTGGCTGGGGAGATGTCAGAAACCATGAAATCAGGCCGAAATAGAAGTACAGTTAAATGACACTTTTGTAAAAAAAAAAAGTGAAAAGAACAAACGTAGTCAAAACATAGCCAAAGTACAGTAACCGGAACGGCACGCAGGATCTGGAGCCAGAAGGGATGTCAGCAAAGCAAGTCTTGAACAGGATCACAGAAGATCGTTTCTTTGATGTGACCAAGGTGAAGGCAGAGCTCCTTTGGACTGGACGGCTTAAGTAGGCAGGACTGATGAGCAGGATATCATCAACAGCTGAGTAACTGTGGAGAGATAGGAGCTGGCAATTAGCTGACAGCTGAGCAGCCAGCTCAGAGAAGGAAGGGCTGAGCCCAGCCCTGACAGGAGAATGAACATTGCCAACATTTACCACAAGAGGAGCGTGACAACCTGGCTGGTGTATAATACATTTGATGTAAGACCTTAAACTGGATCAGAAGGTCCCTGGCAGACACTAAATGCTTGAAAGGGTGATCCCACATATCGTCCCAGTCTTCCCCCTGGATATCTGTGATTTCCCTCTCTCACCGTTCACGGCATCTGGATACCCCTGGAGCTGCTTTTTTAAATAGGGATTTGTACATTGTTGATAATGGTTTAATCAAATCCTCATTGGACAAGAGGTCTTCTACTGCCGAAGGGAGACATTCAACTCTTTGGCTACAGAACTGCGTCTGAAATGCGTGGCACAGCTGTAGATAGCGAAAGAAGTACGAGTTGGGTAAGTTGTGTCTTGCCTTCAATTGGTCAAAGGTTATGAGGTCACCTTCCCTGGTGAAGTCTTCCTAAATGATTTTAAAATCTGTACTTCATTTGGTAATGTCAACCATTTTTCCCCCTTCTCCCAATCATATGGTCTCGCACAATGTATACTAGAGCTCATGTTTTAACTTTTGTACAGTATTGTCCTATTGTTTTTTGATAATAAAAAATATCTATTTTTTACTAACCCTTTTGTGACTCTCAATTGCTGCTTAAAAACCCCACGGGGAACCTTTCCTTCTTTTTAAGATTTTACTATCCGGGGTTTGCAGCCTTTCAGACTCTATATATGTGCCATACCATGCTAAAGGTTATGAGGTCACCCTCCCTGGTGAAGTCTCCCAACACCTTAACACCTCTACAGTCCCAAATCATGGGATCTGGCAGGGAGCAAAAATGTGGGAGATTTTGGATTCATCCATAGGGGGGCTGATGGTGTAACTCCCACATAGCTAGGAGACACCAGGTTGGTGGTAGCTTCCCATGCCCTAATAGTCACTTTCATTGACTCAGTTATCGGTAGGCTAGATTTTGGGCCTCTGTACAGGGCCAGTCGTAAGCTCTCGTATGACCCCAACTGTACCACTTCCAGGACTGTGGCAGAGTCCCTGTCATCCGCCGATACCTAGCAAAAACCATCTGACCAGCCAGATAGTATTTTTGCCAGTCAGGGAATGCCAAACCCCCCTGTCCCCAGGGTTCCTGAAGTACCCTAATGTTTATATGAGGTGACTGGGGGGACCACACAAAGGACCCAATGATACTGTTCAGTTTTTGAACATATGCTCTGGGAATCCACAGAGGAGAATGACATAATAAGTATAAAATTACTGGCAAAATCTTCATCTTAATGAGGCTAATACGCCCCATTAAAGATAACGGCAACCACTTCCAGACCTGGGTTCTTTGATTGAGCTGAGTCACCAGCGGGAGAAGGTTAAGTGGCATGTAATCTTGAATGTTGGCAATTATCTTAACACCCAAATAAGTGATAGAGGAAACCCACCGCAGTGGTAGGCTGCCGTCCAGTAGGTTCTTTGCTTCAGGACCCACTGGTAGCATGGATGACTTGTCCCAATTCACCCGCAGGCCTGAAAAGGAGGCAAATGTATTGAGTAATAGGGTCGCTTGGAGAGATGGCCACGGATCCCTGAGGAACAGGAGCAAGTCATCAGCATACAGTGCTAGACATTCCTGAATATTCCCCACCCAAATTGCTCCTACCTCTGTGGAGTGCCTAAGTGCCCCTGCTAGGGGCTCCATCATTAAAGCGAAAAGAAATGGGGAGAGAGGGAAGCCCTGCCTAGTGCCCCTACCTATGGAAAAGAAATCAGAGACCGAGAACCCCAGCTAAACTGCGGTCCGCACTGTACAGCAGAGTGATCCAACGGCAGAAACCAGGACCGAAGCCCATATCCAGTCCCAGAGCCTACTGGGATGGAAAAGCAAGTATGGGTGCTTCAATTTCCAACACTGAGATACTATCAACTAGAAGAGCAACATCAGAATCCGATAGTCTAGGAAGGGAGAGCCCCCCGTAGCAACTCATCTAATTCGTGTGAGTCATAGGAGGGAATAGGAGAATATAAGGAGGAGTAATAGTGTAGAAAAACCTCTAAGATACTAGCCGGATCAGTAACCAGTGTCCCACCCGGGTTTTTTATGACATGTATGCTAACCATTTTTTTTTGGTTCAGATAGACTCCGCCCTCCACCTATATTCAGTATGTGCAAGATTTGTAAAATGCAGCAACATGGAGCGCCGCGTCTCTAGCAGGGACACATAATTAGCCTCTGATGGAGAGTCTAGGAAGGGAAAGCCCCCCGTAGCAACTCATCTAATTTGTGTGAGTCATAGGAGGGAATAGGAGAATATAAGGAGGAGTAATAGTGTACAAATTCGTCTAAGATACTAGCCGGATCAGTAACCAGTGTCCCACCCGGGTTTTTTATGACAGGTATGCTAACCAGAGTTTTCTGGTTCAGATAGACTCCGCCCTCCGCCTATATTCAGTATGTGCAAGATTTGTATAATGCAGCGAGATGGAGCGCCGCGTCTCCAGCAGGGACACATAATTAGCCATTGATGGAGAGTCAGCATGCATCCTTGCACTCTCTTTTTCTTTGGCCAGGAGAAGCTCACCCTCCTGATTATGTTCTTTCTTGGCCTGCCTTTATTGCAGAGATACATTCTCCCCTTGCCACTGCCTTCCACACCAATGGCGGCTCGGCAGAGTCTGCATTGGTTAACCAGTAAGTTTCAATGGAGGATTGTATTTGGGAGACCACCTGATCTTCCAGCAACCCTCCAGTGATAGTTTCTAACCTCCCCTCCTCCCCCCAGATGGGAAAGTTAAGGTGACAGAGCGTGGGTTGTGATCCAAGGTTTTCCCAGCTAAATATTTTGAATCCTGTAAGTACATTAACATGAGAGCATTGCCAAATGTCAAATCAATTCTAGCTGATGATTTATGCATGGAGGGTAAATGAGAATGAAGAAGAGGACGTGACATTTGGGTGTCTCCAATGCCACAGTTCAGTCAGACCTGCCATCGATACCCAGGAGCAAAGGTCTACCAAGGCTGGCCTAGTGGCGTTGGATGAGTCCAATACAGGTTCCAAAATGGCATTGAAATCCCCCATGAGTAGCATAGGGAGGTGGATATAAGGTGCTATTGTTTTTTTTTTTTGTTTTTTGTTTTTTTGCTACTTCAGCGATAACGTTGAGAGGATTTTAATCACCATTTGGCTCATTTTACTATCCCATCTCGTTCTTGTCACATCATGGTAGCGTATCTCTAACTTTTTGTATTTTATCTGCTATAAATATTCATGGTTGGTTTTATACAAAAGTTTTGATTCCCTTAATTAGCGCTGGCCCATGAAATCCTACATACATTCCCAAACCCCCCCCAACCCGCCCCCCCCCCACCCCAACCGGCAGACCTGCCTCCAAATACATGTGCATGCCTTACAAAAACTTCTCTGTGAATCTCCCTGTTTCTTTAAAGATAATCCACTTCGCCCACTTATCTCTATCCAGGTCGGTCTCTGTCTCTAGCTCAGATTCTTCAACCTCGCCCGCCTCTAGAATGTAGGTTTCGTTTACCCTTACTAACCAATCGCGAATGCTTGGGCCCTCGGCCTCTTGCCATTTCTTTGGCATTAAACTTTTTGCCGAGTTTAGAAGTATCGGAGTTAGAGAGACATTATATTTACTCCTATGGCCCTTGATCCCATGGAACAATACCACCCAAGGGTCCTCCTTGATTTCAACCCCCATTATCTCCTGTATGATCTTAAGCACCTCATGCCAGAATTTTTTAATAATTGGGCACGCCCACCAGAGGTGGGCCATTGTTCCAATGGTGGGGCATCCCCTCCAGCAATTTCCAGATAATTCCGGCTGGAGCTTATTTAATCTGTCTGGCGTCATGTACCATCTGGCAAGACATTTAAAATTTGTTTCTCTCATTCTCGTATCTATTGCTGACTTATGTGTTGCATTAAAAATGGCCTCCCAAGTGACTCCGCTGGGTGCGACTCCCAATTCGGATTCCCACTTAATACAATAAGCTGGTTTCTCTACTTCTCCCACATCCTGCAATATTTTGTATAGTTCTTTTATTTTCCCGAAAAATCTGTCTTTTAAGAACAGCTTCTCCACTGACCTAAGGTTCGTCTTGTCTCTAATGGGACCGGGGATATTTTTAATAAAAAGCACCAACTGATTATATTGCCATGTGTCTATTTTCATTATGTCCTGATGTAGGTCTAGCTCCTGTAAAGTGACTATTTTACCATTGCTTGTAATATCTAATACTTGTGTGTCTATCTTTTTTATCCAATTCCCTCCCACTTCCCTCAACCCTGGCGGAAAAAACTCATTATCTTTTAAATAAATGGTGAATTAAACTCCCATGCTTTTTGTTTGTGTAACTGATCCCATATCTTTAAAGTGTAACGTGTTATGCTATGTGCATCAGGGCCTAACTTCCTAAAATGTGGGGGATTCCAAATTAAATGGTGTAGTTTTGCGTTGCTTAAATCTTTTTCTAATTTTACCCATCTTTTATCAATCGGATCCTTTCCCCAATCTAACACCCGTGCTAATACTATCGCTCTGTGGTATTTTTTAAAATCAGGGAGTGCCAAACCACCCAGGGCTTTATCCCTACTCAGGACCTTATAGGCGATCCGTGGTTTCTTATTCTTCCAAATAAATCTAGTGATAATATTATTCAATACCCTAAAAAAGGTTTGTGCCAGAGGGATCGGGAGTAGCTGCATTATATACAGGATCTTCGGGGCTAAAGACATTTTGACCGTATTTACTCGTCCGATCCATGAGATCAGAAGGTGCATACTTTTTTTTATTTCCTGTTTGATCACATCAAGGAGTGGGATATAGTTGAGAAGATACATTTTCCTTAAGGAGTTTGCAAGAGTAATTCCCAAATAACTTATTTTTTTACTCCAAGGAAAATGAAATGTTTCCTTGAGTTTAGATACTTCTTGTCCATCTATGTTAATGTTTAGAACTACTGATTTAGTAAGGTTAACCTTATAATTGGATAGTTCTCCATATCTTCTCAGAATGGCCAGGAGATTGGGTAGCGAAATCCTCGGTTTCATGATATAGAACAATATGTCATCGGCGAAAGCCGAGAGCTTATGTTCGTCTCTCTCCACTACGCAACCGCTTATATCCGGGTTTTTACGGATCAAGGCTAGTAAGGGTTCTAGGGTCAGAACAAACAGAAGAGGGGACAGGGGGCAGCCATGCCTAGTCCCATTTTCCATTTTGAACTCTGCCGACGGGGTATCATTCACCCTGACAAATGCCGAGGGAGATTTGTACAAGGCATTAATCCAATTCACCATGGTGCCACCCAAGCCGACTGCCCTCAATGTTCTCACCATGAAACCCGAGTCTACTCTGTCGAAGGCTTTCTCTGCGTCTATCGACAGAAGTAGACCGGGGGTTCCCTTCGCTTTCATCGCCTCCATAACCAGGAGCGTCCTAACACCATTGTCCCTCCCCTCTCTCCCTGGTATAAAACCTGTCTGGTCAGAGTGGATCCAATATGGCATTTTGTCCTTTAGTCTACTGGCCAAGACCTTAGCGTATAACTTGATGTCTGTGTTCAACAAGGCTATCAGCTTATAACTCGAACACAGCGTGCGATCTTTCCCTTCTTTTGGTATTAATGTTACTGACGCAGTCAGTGCCCCGTCACAGAACTCCTCCTGACCCCCCATTCCATTCCAGATCTGACAGAGCTTGGGAATTAAGGACTTTCCAATTTTTTTATAGAGATGGACCGTGAAGCCATCCGGCCCCCAACTCTTACCGGAGGGAGATGCCCTCACGGCCCTCTCAATCTCTTCTACAGTAATCGGGCCGTCAAGTTCTTTTGCTTTGCTGTCCGAAAGGGTAGGTAAGCCTGCCTCTCTAATAAACTTGTCCATCTTCTCCTCTCTTTCCAGAGTGCCTATCCCGTCGTGCCTAACCTTATAAAGAGATGCGTAGTATCTCCGAAATTCTTAAGCTATATCTCGGGAGGTGTGTTTTAATATCCCCTTTTTATTCTGGATCTTGTCTATGAAGTTGGTGCCTCCCTTCCTTTTCAAAGTTGTTGCCAGATGTTTCCCCACCTTAGTACTCCATCTAAATCTCTCTCTAAGGCTTTTGTTTAAGATATGCTTAGATTTGATCTCCATTAAGTCTTTTAGTTTTTCTCTTTTAATTATTAGTTGGTGTAGGAGCTGATTTTGATCACCATTAGCAGCCTTATGCAGATGTTCAAGATGGTGTATTTCATCCAAGAGTTCTAGTTTCCTTTTTGAGCTTTCTTTTTTCTCATTGGCCCCTATTGAGATCAAAATGCCCCTTAGATAAGCTTTAAACGCCTCCCACAGGACTGATCCCGAAGTCTCTCCATTGTCATTTATCGAGAAAAACCCTTCAATTTCCTCCTGAATTTAACTACTTATGATAGGGCTCTCGAGAAGCTTCTCATCCAACTGCCATGAATGTGGGGGCCTCCTAAATCCCGGTAGCCCCACCCTCATTAGGACTGGGGCATGGTCGGAAAGCGTGGTGGTTTTGATCCTCGTCTCCTTAGCAAAATCTAGTAGTCTGTGGTCCACCATAAAGTAATCGAGCCTTGAATAAGACCCGTGGACTGGAGAAAAAAAAGTATAGTCCCTGTCCTTCGCGTGCAAAACTCTCCACGTGTCAATCATTTGGCAGCTATGCAATTTCTGTCCTATTTTTTTTAGGAGATTCCTGCTTACTCCCTGTAATCCAGAAGTACTGTCCAAGGTTGGATCTAGGCAGAAGTTGAGATCTCCCGCCTGTATAACCTCTCCTGCCCTAAAATCCATCAGCTTGGTCAGAACCTGGGACAAGTATTTGATTGAATTTTTATTAGGGCTGTAAATATTTGCTAAGGTGAAAATCCTATCACCCACCTTCACTTTCAAGAAGAGATAACGGCCCTCTTGGTCTGAACTTCTCTCCAGAATTGTAAACTTGATCCTTTTTGAGAACCCAATTGCCACCCCCTTGGCCCTCTTAATGGGGGAGTCACCATAGAACCAACTTGGGAGGCAATTGGAGTACAGTCTGACGTGGGTGTCCTCGAGAGGTGGGTCTCTTGAAGAAACACAACATCAGCCTTGAGATGCTCTAATTCTTTCAACACTTTGTGTCTCTTGAGAGGGGAGTTCAACCCTTTTACATTATATGTCAAGCAAGTGAATTCTGTCATTTAATCTTTGAGTAGGCCTACTTCACAATGGCACATGTTTTCCTTTAAACTCCTATTCGGTGTGTCTGCAGAACCAGCTCCCGCCCCTCTTGGTATATCATCGCTGACGCTCGGAGGTTTCCTTAACCTATGAACCCGGTCAATCTTCAGTTCTTCATTTAAACCTCTATCTAGGATTGGGTTGAAGATAGCTTTCATTTTGGAAGATAGATCTTCGCCGTGTTGTTCTGGTAGGGAACGCAGTCTCAGGTTTTGTCTGCGGCTTTGATTTTCATGTTCTTCTGTTTTATAAAGAATATCCTGTTGCGCCAACTGCAGGTTCCTTACTTGTAGTTTTAATTCAACTATTTCCCGATTCTGACTCTCTGAGGCCTCCTCCACTATTTCCACTCGCTTCAGCAAATGGCCCAGATCCGATCTAACATTAAGAATTTCTGTTTTGATTACATTTTCCAGTTTGACGAACATTTCCAGAAATTCAGTTTTTGTTGGCAGTGGTTCCATAGTGATATCTTCTCCTGGGCAGTGGTCTTTCCTTTCCTCCTCCTGTTTCACCGTGAGCTCCTTGGTTCTTCCCTGTTTCTTTCTTTTTTTCCTTCCCACTCTGCTGTTTGATTTCTTGGGCTAGGTTCTTTGGGCTTCCTAGATTTGGTTCCTTTAGATACTTTTGGATAGAACTTGAATTTAGGCTTTCTCTCAGCTGCTTCACTTCTGCTCCTCTTTGAGAGTGCCCTCTCATTTTCTCCTCTCCCCACGGGCCTCCTCTCCCTCTCCCGGCCTGCAAAATTGTTCTCTTCTCTCCTTTTCTCTTATTTGTCCGCTCCCCGCTCCTAACCTCTCCACTATTCCTTTAAGTAAATGTATCGCCGAGCCCTGGGTTATCCAACAGGCTGTAGTTGTCTCCCAGACCTTTAGCGTGTAGTTGGTCAAACTCAGATAGGTTCGCGGTTGTCGGCACGTTTACCTTTCTTTATCAGTGATGCTCAAGCAATGATCACATCATTCAGCCTGCTGCGGTGTATTTATTAAAGTAGGTAGTATACTTATTTTCCTCTTTTTTTCTTCTATTTTTCCCAATCACCTCCGCCTACTTTAAACTTTTATTGTATCAGAGCCATCTCCGCAGACCTCGTCGCACATTAAACTAGGCAACAGCTGAACAGTTTCTTCATACACGTTACTACTGGCCCCTAGAACCTTTAATAAACTTCAAATCAACCAGCTTGCAAAAAACAGTTCTCCCCGCCTTACCTCTGGAGCCGGATCCGAATTCTCACGGAAGCCATCCAAATTCCCACTGTTTGTCGCGACTTCCGTCTACTACGCTGGTGGGGTCCTCCTGCAAGCCGCCACTACTCACTATAGCTGCACCATACCAAGTGTGTAGGGTACCGTCTTATCCACCGGCATTCCGGACCTTGAGCCGAGTTAACAGGGAGGCTTTTTGGGGCTGGAGAGGGACGACCGGGGGAGGCTGTGGAAAGTGCCTCACGTCTAGCGCCAGGCCAAGGTGGTCTGGGGGAGACAGAGAGGAGAGCCCGACCGGGGCGCTCAATGTCTCATGCAGCTCGGGATCAGAGCCAGCCGATCCGCTCACGGCTCCAGCGGGGTCGGCGCCTCCTCGTCCCGAACGCGGCTGGTATTCGGGTTGCGCGCTGCTCCACCGCCAGCTTCCACAGTGCCGCCGCCAGGCCACTCCCCCATACGTGTGCATCACATCACGCACTTGGCTCCTCTTTCTAGCTGCCATAGAGTGCTATTGTAACCATCAAGCCATACAGTAATTTCACTTGGAAAGGAGAGGGTAAGTATATGTTTACCAGCAATATTTTATAGTTAAGGCATCCAGTATCACTGCCACATATCGACCCCCCCCCTGATCTGTAAACACCTGGTGGACTGTACCTGGAACAGCCTTGCTGACCAGAATGGAGACCCCCCCTAGCATATGTGGACTATGTAGAGTGAAATGCCCTTTGAATCCAGGGCCTGCGTAGGGACAAAATTTTACTCCCCTCCAAGTGAGTCTCTTGCAGGAGGATGATATGTGTCTCAACCTGTTTAAGATACTGGAACACTGCCACCCTCTTAAATTTGTTGTTCAAACCCCTTACATTCCAAGCTACTACCTTAATCCTACTATTCATTGAAAAAAATTAAAAGTGCATGAAAACCCAGGGAAACTCAGCTAGTGACCAGGAAGTAAGTTGGTAAAACTCACATAGAGACATGCAATTCCTAGGTAAAATTGGTGCATTATTTGCATAGAAAGTATGGTGCTGGTCAGGTAACCAGCCACCCCCCGCCGCTGTTATACCAGAAATGAATAAACTAAAAAAATAACCAAAAATTGTCCGGTATGCAGCTTGATCCAAGAAACTAAAAAATCTGGAAGAATCTTACCTTAAGTTTAGAAAGTTTGGTATTTCTAGATGAAAATTTGCATCTTTAGCACGAGAATTATCCCTGCTTAATCAGGGGATTAACTGGTGCAACCTTCTAAAAGCAGGGCATATGTGTGCGCCATATAATAAAGTAGTGACAAGAGACTGACAGTTCTGTGATGATCTGCACTCAGCAAACTTCCCAAGCAAAAGGAACTTATGTAGTGTCTGGCGCCCTCATTAGGGGAGAGAAAACAAAATCAGGTTTTTAAATCAGTAGGAGTTGTGGAGAGAACATGGTCAAAAAAGGTATCATGGGCTTTGATCCAGCCAGTCGCAGGTATCTTGCGGGTTATCAAAAAATTTCACTTTGTGCCCTTGTACTGCACCCTAAGTCGGCTAGGGTAATGCATGCTATATTTCAATTCTCTCTCTCTGAGCCTCCTCCTGACATCTGTAAAGGAGCGACGTCTTTGCGTCTCAGCAGAGGAATCAGGGAACAGCATGATGCACACATTTTCAAACTTCAAATCTTGATGCTTTCTTGCTTCAGCCAGCAGCATGTCAGTCTCTGTAATTAAGAAACCTGACTAGGAATGGCCGTGGTGAGGAGCCTGGGGGCCTTGTTCCTGTGGGAACTCTGTGCGCTCTCTCTACAACATATGTGGGCAGGAGATCTCCCAAAGAAAGCAGAGATTTAAAGAACCTTTCAGCAAATGTGGTTGTGGCAGTTCCTTCAACCCCCTCTGGCAACCCCACCACCTTCACATTGTTCCTTCTCTGCCTGTCCTCAGCGTCATCTGTACTGTGTTTTGGAGTGATCTTACCATAACTCTGAGCTCTGCCAGTTGTCAACGTTGGGTATGAGAAGCATCCTCCACCTCAGAGATGCGATCCACTGCCATGCTGAATCTGCCTCTGATCTTATCCAAATTGTGTCTAATCATGAGGTTGCACTCTGAGGCCAGATAATCAATGTAGCCCATGAGCTCAGATTTTGATGCCGCAATGGCTTCCAGGATCGGTCCGGTAATGGCTGCAGCATCCACCTCAATCTCCGGTGACAACGGTGGGGAGATCCCCGAATTTCTGTGACACGCTGCTCACCGGCTGCTCCATCCTCGTGTTCTGCAGCCTGGCGCGTTGTGAGGTGGACACAGGAACCAAGATGGTGTGGGCAGGGCTAGCCACCATGCTTGAGAACGGAGCTGCCTCTAATCCAATGGTGGCTGTGAGTTCTGCTCCTTTAGCTTTTTGGATGCTGAGGACAACAACCTTTTGTTCCCTGAGGTCTCCGCTAGTGCGGCAAAGGTATAGATCCGGATGGAAGTCGGTCAGAAATCCGTGTAATGTTCAGGAGGATAGTCGGAGCTCTGAGAAGACACGTCCTGCCCCGATCACATCCGGTCATGCCTCCCAATCAAATTAATATATAAAGAAAAGGCCTGCACATAAATTAAATTCATAATATAGAATAGAACAGCAGAACATATCCCTGCCAATTGATCAGGAGTCAACAATTTTCAAATGTTGGGTATAGGTATAGGGGAGGAGAAAGAAAGAAAAGGAAGAGAAGAAGTTGGGAAAGAAGGGGGTGGGGCTTAAGGTTAAGTGGCTCCAAGCTGCCCATATGTTAATCTAGGTTAAAAAAAAGCTATTTTCTCTGAGATCAATCAGTTGTCCATCAATGTCCACTGGTAAATAAAGGGAGTTATGCAAATATATACCTGGGTGACTGTGACTGATGAAGGGGGGGTGTTGTCAATGTGCCTGTCCAGGAGTTTGTCCTGGTACAGGTACATCGACAACATCCTCATTTTTTGGACAGATACGGAAGAAGAAATAGAACATTTTGGGAGGACTCCAGGTAATAATCCCTACAACTTAAAATTCACTAGCGACTTCCATTAAAAAAGTGTTATGCCCCGTACACACGAGCGGAATTTCCGACAGAAAAAGTCAGACGGGAGCTTTTTATCGTATATTCCGACCGTGTGTATGCCCCATCGGACTTTTTACATTGAAAATTCTGATGGACCTAGAAAGAGAACATGTTCTATATTTTTCCAACGGAACCAATTCCTATCGGGAAAACCGCTTGTCTGTATGCTGTTGCGACGTACCAAAAATGACGCATGCTCTGAAGCAAGTACGAGATGGAAGCTTTTGGCTACTATCTATTGAACTTCCTTTTTCTAGCCCCGTCATACGTGTTGTGCGTCATCTCGTTCTTGACGGTCTGAATTTGGTGTGATCGTGTGTACGCAAGTCAGCTTGAGCGGAATTGCGTCACAAAAACCTTCAGAGTTTATTCCGACGGGAAAACCGGTTGTGTGTACAGGGCATTACTTACATTCCTGGACTTGACAATCACACTCAATGAAGGTGGCCTCATTACGATCAAACTCTATAGGAAATCGACTGCAACTAAAAGTCTACTCCATGCAGGTAGCTTCCACCCAAGAACCCTAGTTAAAATCATAGCAGTCAACCAGTATTTGAGAGTACATCGCAACTGTACTGACAGGGAGGATTTCGAGAGAGAAGCATGGACTCTAAGGGAAAGATTCCAAAAGAGGGGTTACAATAAAAAAAAAACGGCTGACCAAGGCCAATAATAGAACCAAGGAAAGCAAACGCGAATCCCTCATTTTTAAACAAAATGGGGGAGGGGGGTGGTGAGGATAAGTTGAGTACACCTAGATTGTGTTTACAATATATACCTTTTGAAGGAGGATACCTCTGTGAGAAGGTTTATCACTGGGTACCCACAAATGGTGTATAGGAGGGCTTGCTCTTTAAGTGACCTCCTGGTACACAATGACATACTGTGAAAACTAACTCACCTCCCTGCAGGTGTAGGTATGACCCGATGTGGAAATTGTGAGTACTGTATGTACATTATAGGGGGACACTTTAGAACTACTCACAGGGAGGATTCTGAAATGTAGTCAACAAGCCAACTGTAATATTATAGGAGTGATATATGTGATTGCATGCTCCTGTCATTCATTCTATATCAACAAAACGATAAGACCAATCCGTTAATGCCTTTAAGAGCACATTTATAACATATCCATCTATCATCTAAGGGCACAATAGCTAGACACGTGTGTTTGAGACATGACAGCGATCTCAGCTGTTTGAAGTGCTGGGTTCTAGAAGTGGTCCCCCGGGATGCTAGAGAGGGTAATTTTGACCAGACAGTCCTTCAACATGAGGCCAGGTGGATTTAAGAGCTGGAGGCTACCAAAGCACCTGGCCTCATTGACAGTCTCCGCTGTGTTCCTTTTTAAAAATGATTATTAAGTATTCCCTTTTTTTATTATTATTTTATGTTTTCTTCAGAATCGTAGATTAATTATAGATTAGACACAATTTCAACATACTGGTGCTATTAGGTTATTGAAAGATTAAGAAAGAGTTTAATCTTGATAATTATATATATTATATAATAGGATGTTTACACGTTTTGTATTGTTTGAAGGAAGGCTGGTCACATGTGTGAAATATATGAGTAACTTTATTGGCTCTTTATTATTTAATCATATAAATAGTTAATCATTTTGTATACTTTAATTGTATTACGGTCCCTTTAATCAGGGAGGTTGGGTAGAGCCACTAGAATTCCTGTCTGTTTTCTCTTGCCACTATTCTGTCCTGCGCTGTGTGTGTAGTGATGTCATCATTCCACGTGCGCAGTGACATCATCATGCCAGGTGCGCGGTGACGTTATCATGCCGCGTGCGCGGTGACGTCACATACACACACAGCATGTTCGTGCGGCATGGTGGATATTTTAAACTCTGTGTTTTCACATGGTGGCCAGCTTTAGCCCTTATTGTGTCTCTGAAGCAGCTGGCCTGTGTCCGGAAAAAACGGTCAGGCATTTACCCATTGGCCACCTCCTCACAGTGACCAACCGGTGACCCACCAGGAATTAGGAGGCATACAGTACCTACAAACCAAAACCTTGACAAGCATCTGGATTCGATGAGTATTTTTGCATGCATGCACCTCACGGGTGACTGGTACTAGTGAATTGGTTTGGCTATATGAACTTTATGGACTTGAGCCACTATCTGATTGAAGGCATGGACGGCTAGTTCCTATGGTTTTTTGACATGAGGAATACTTATTACAAGCTTGTTCAATACTGACTGAAGTGCGAGGGAGGCTTTCGGAATATTTGCAGATATATTTGGGCATTTACTGTATATGTAGGCATGGACTTTGCTGATGGAATGAAGTTGTATTAACATACCAAGCTGCAAACAAGTATCCTCCTCTGAACCACTATACCCCTGTTGTCCTCCTAGAGAAGGATGGGGGGGGGGGGGGGTTTAGAAGTATGCCACCACGCCAAGGACCTCCATTTTTCTTCATATACTTTATAATCAGTACAACATACTAAGGATCTGCGTGTTCTTCATATCCTTAATTTAGCACAGACTAGCCTTTGGAATCTAAGTCCCATACCAGCAGAATGAAGGTCTCTGGTGCTATTGTTTTGCCCATATATGGACTCTTATTTGTGTTTGAGGGGATCATTCTAGTGATCCTCCAGGGGTCACCTTTGGTTCTGCATCTCTTATCTGCTATACAGTAACATATATTTATTATGATGTGACTTTATATGGATACCATTAGGTCACTATATACATGTACAGTATGTGAGTGAGGTGGAGGTGTGTGATTTTTAAGTGTGAATGTGATGGTGTGTTATGGTACCATTATACGATATTTGATGGATTTATAATATTTGTTAAATACAATTATTTTTTAATTAGCCCAGTGAGTTGAAGTATCATATTGCTATAATTATTACTAAATGAAGGTGGTTAAGCACAAAGGGGCTTTTATTCTCAGAGTTTGTAAGAACTGGGAGTTCCAGAGGTCCCATATTTGCTTAAATTTAGGCATTGAGTCTGTAAGTTAAGCCGTCAGATTTTCATTTGAGAGTGTGTTGTGCATTCTATTTTAAACTTCAGTAAGTGAGAGGGTGGTAGACAGCCATGTTTTTGCTATTGTTTAGTGGCTGAAAGGACATATGTCATTAATTTAACCACTTGCCCACTGGGCACCTAAACCTCCTTCCTAACCGGACTAATTTTTAGCTTTCAGTGCTCTCACATTTTGAATGACAATTACTCAGTCATGCAACATTGTACCCATATGAAATTGTTGTGCTTTTTTTTCACACAAATAGTTTTCTTTTGGTGGTATTTAATCACCACTGGGTTTTTTATTTTTTGAGCTATAAATGAAAAAAGACAGAACATTTTGTAAAAAAAATGCATTTTTCTTGGTTTCTGTTATAAAATTTAGCAAATTTAGTAATTTTTCTTTATAAATTTTGGCCAACATTTATACTGCTACATATCTTCGGTAAAAATAACCCTAATAAGACCCCTTTCACACCGAGCCACCTAGGGCGTCAGTGGTAAAGCAGCGCTATTGTTAGCGGCGCTTTATCGTCGTTTTAGCGGCGCTATTCGGCCGCTAGCGGGGCGGTTTTCACCCCCCGCTAGTGGCCGAAAAGGAGTTAAATCCGCCGGCATTTTGCTGGCAGTATTGCAGCACTGCCCTATTGATTTCAATGGGGAGCAGCGGTGGAGGTGTTCACCGCTCCTTCACCGCTCCAAAGAAGCTGCTGGCAGGACTTATTCTGAAGTCCTGCCAGTGCACCGCTCCAGTGTAAAAGCGGGCTTTCACACTGGAGTGAATGGAGCCGCTTTTTTCAGGCGCTATTTTTAGCGCTGTAGAGCCTGAAAAACGCCTGCAGTGTGAAAGGGGTCTAAGTGTATATTATTTGGTCTTTGTGAAGGTTATAGAGTCTACAAGCTATGGTGGCAATTATTGAAAATTGATCACACCTGATGTACTGATGGCCTATGTCATTTCTTGAGACACCAACAAGCCAGGACAGTACAAATACCCCCCAAATGACCCCTTTTTGGAAAATGGACATTCCAAGGTATTTAGTATGAGGCATGGTGAGTTTTTTGAAGTTGTAATTTTTTTCCCACAATTCTTTGCCAAATGAAGATTTTTTTTTTCTTTCCCCAAAATTGTCAAAATAACAAGTTATTTCTCACACACAGCATATGCATACTTGGAACTACACCACAAAATACATGCTGCTACTCCATAGTATGGCGATACCACATGTGTGAGACTTTTACACAGCCTAGCCACATACAGAGGCCCAGCATGCAGGGAGCACCATCAGTTGTTCTAGGGGCATACATTTCAAATCTAATTTGACTACCTTTTACACTTTTGGAAGACACTGATGGGCACTGTAGTGGCACTGATGGGCACTGCAGTGGCATTGATGTGGCACAGATGAGCACTGATGTGGCATAGATGTGGCATGGATAAGAACTGATGTGGCATGGATGTGCACGGGTGAGTACTGATGTGGCATGGATGTGACACGGATGAGAACTGATGTGGCATGAATGTGGCACAGATGAGCACTGATATGGCATGGATGTGGCATAGATGAATACTGATCTGGCACAGATTAGCACTGACCTGGCATGGATGTGGCACGGATGAGCACTGATGTGGCATGGATGAGCACTGATGTGACATAGATGTTGCACAGATGAGCACTGATGTGGCATGTATGAGCACTGATGTGGCATGGATGTGGCATGGATGAGCACAGGTGAGCCATGGATGGGCACGGATGAGCCATGGATGGGCACAAATGAGCCATTGATGAGCACGGATGAGCCATGGATGGGCATGGATCAGCATCGATGAGCCATGGATGGGCATTGATGGGCATGGGTGAGCAAAGGTGAGCCATGGATGGGTATGGCTGAGCCATGGGTGGGCACGGATGAGCCATGGATGGGCACGAATGAGCCATGGATGGGCACAGATGAGCATGGATGAGCAAAGGTGAGCCATGGATGGGCACAGATGAGCATGGATGAGCCATGGATGGGCACGGATGAGCCATGGAAGAAGCATGTATGAGCCATGAATGGGCACAGATCAGCGCTGTGGGCACTTCAGATCCAGCCCACAGCGCTGCTGCACCTGGCTCCCTACTCTCCTCACACACTATACCGATCGGTGCAAGGAGAGGGGAGGAGCTGAACTGGACACAACTCTGGTTTGTTAACAAGTGATCGCTCCATTGGATGGGGCTATCACATGGTAAAGGGCCGCTGTCATTGGCCCTTTACCCTCCCTGATCCATGACGCGTGGGTCTGGAGAAAGCGCGATTCTGGGAGGATGTCATTGTACGCCCTCCCAGAATTAACCGACCGCACTGTAGCCATCATTCAGCTATGGCTCGGTCGGCAAGTGGTTAAATTGATGTCTTTGGAGTTCGTCAGGTTTTAAGTTGAGTGTAGCTTCCGCTGGGTTAATGGGTATTGGGCAACCTACTAATAGTGTCAAGATATTACATATATGCTACCATCTGAACTACTGGGCATGTTCACCAAGTATGCATGGATTTACCCCTTAAAGGTGCTTCCATAAGGAGCATCCTGAACCACCTAAGTTAAAGTGGGCTAACCTGGTTGGGACAAAGTACCAGCAGTATAAAACTTTATAGTTGGTTTCCAAAGCTAAAACATGTTGCAAGCAATATTTAGTGGTCTACCGCATCTGGAACAATTGTTCACATTTAATAGAGACATCAATGTCTTTGGCCCAGTTTTCCATATAGGAGTGACATGGTAGGGAAGGACCACCAAGCAGTGAGTTGCACAGCAAAGAGATCAGCTTAGTGGAATGGAGATCACCACGACATATGCATTCAAAAGGAGTTGAGGTTGTTTTATCAGATTGGGAGGTAGCGATAGGATTTTAAAAAGTTTTTAACTTGTAAATATTGAAATAGCTAAGAGTTGGGAAGGTTATCATTTCAGAGAGTAGACCGTAACTGGATTTTGTAAAGTGGCTTTGTCTTTCACTAAGAGCTATAATAGGTTGTCAATGTCCAGTGGGTCGCAATTGACCGCTTGCCACAAATTTATGGCAGTGTTGAATTGTAATTGTCTTGTTACCTTGCTGCACATTTTTACTGGCAAGTTGCACACTTGCAGAGAACTTGAAGCACAAATTTTAGTTGATACTTTTCCAAATTCAGCCACAGTGACCCCTGTGGTGGGATGACTATGGCACAACATAACTGAACCAGAACTTGCAGAAGACTTGCAGAATGTTTGCAAAGAAATATGATCTTGAGTCATGCAATGCGGACTTGCTGCAATCGTGCAACAAACTAGTGAACCCTGACAGGTCTAGTAATAGCTTAGCAAGTCATTTTAAACTTGCAGCTCAATTTATTGCGATCTGGGATAGTGTTTTAGTGACCGCATGGTATTTGGCTAGTTGGGCTATTTTGGAAAGCCTAGTAATATTTTTGTAGGTGCAGGACACCTAAACCACCATGATTTCTGGATTGGTACAGAGTGTATGAAGCCAGTCTGGGTCTGCGTTGCTGTCAGATGAAATACAGAACCTGTCGTTGTTGAATGCAAAGATTGTTTCTGAAACCCTTTTTTAGCGGTCGCACCCAGAAAAAGTATAATCATTTTGGCAACAAGGGTATTTTCACTTCTACAGTGCAGAGGGTAAGTACTCCATGTCTTTAACAGCATTTGTAATTTCCTAAGCATTGGAGGATAGTTAGCCACATACAATATATGGTACAAGTTGGTAAGATTAAGGCAGGGGAGGCAAGGCTTGACCCACTGGAAAAGGAATTCCTGTTGGAGGGACACAGTTATTCAGTTGGACAGGGAGGTATTTTAAAATGCTACATTTTGTTTGATTAACATGAATGCCTGTAGTATTTCCAGACTGGGTCAGTCGAGTAGGAAGGTTAGGGTAATTAGGGAGTTGGTGAGGTAAGATATTATCATCAGTGAAAAGACTGAGCTTATAGTGATGGCTAGCAATGGTGAGGCCAGTGAAATCTGGTTGTTTCCTAATGATTTGTGGTAAGGACGAGTGCAAAAATCAGGGGGAAAGAGGGCAGCCCTGACTAGTTCTTTGTTGTATCTCTGGGACCGGAAGCCAGAATATCTAACATGTGCTTTGGGAGAGGAATACATGACTGCAACCCAATTACAAAATGTAGAACCAAAATCTCAGCATTGTGGAATATAAAATAGGTAGGGCCATGACAGAGTTGAATACCTTTCTGCTGTCAAAGGATAATACCATGAATAGTATATTGTAGAGCTGCATGATTGTTAAAGAATCAAGAACGCGTTTCTACCCCCCTTCGTGATCTTAACACAGCATTTCCATGATTCAGTGTAGAGAGTTCTCTGCTGAAGCTGTCAAAAAAAACCCACAGTTTATCACAAGGTTGCTTAGGCGGATAAAAGAGAAACATTGTAACATTTCGTTCTATCAGATCAAAGGACTGAACTTCTGTCTGTAGATGAGGGCAGTTTTACCACTTAAAGTTGATGTAAACCCTCACATATACCTAGTGAAGTGAACAGCCTCAGATAATACACAGGGATGAAACAAATCTCCCTACATAGGTTTTACATGTATATCTGCTGTCTTCATCTTTATACACTGTTTTATCATCTTTATATACTGTTTAGAAAGTTTAAATCGTGTTAGGAGATTTTCTCTTCCTGGTTAGCACTGCAGTGAAGCCTGGGCATACAGCCAAGACAGCTGATTGGAGGAAAGGCACACCCCCCCCCTCATAGTTAGAGACTTTCACTGCAGCTATATGTGCCCAGCTCAAATTTCATTAATATGGGTTTACATTCACTTTAAAGACTAAACCGTTTTGACATTTGTTTCTTACAAGTTAAAATCAGTATTTTTTGCTAGAAAATTACTTAGAAACCCCAAACATCATATATATTTTTTAGCAGAGACCCTAGAGTATAAAATGGTGGTTGTTGCAATATATTATGTCACACTGTATTTGCGTAGCGGTCTTTCAAACGCAACATTTTTAGAAAAAATACACTTTAATGAATTTAAAAAAACAAATAAACAGTAGGTTAGCCCAATATTTTGGTATAATGTGAAAGATGATGTTACGGTGCGAGAATCGTGAGAGAATTGTGATCTTTATTCTAAGCAAAAAGATTGTGATTCTCATTTTAGCCAGAATCTTGCAGCTCTAGTATGTTGCGTTTATGTGCTGCCTCAGTCAGAAGGGTGGTCCTGAGAGCATAATCACCAGCCTTTTGGAGGGGCATGAATCTGACCTTGTGCCTGTGAATCCATCCACTTTTGAGAGGTGGTCTTAAACGAAAGAACACCTCTCCACCGCTCGTTTTTGGCTAGAAACATTTATTTTTTTCTTCTAACTTACCTTTTTATGAAGTACAGCCTGTTCTTCCGATCCATCCAGTCCATGGTGCAGGACATCATATTCTCATCTTCAGCAAGCCCCCCTGCTGTCTTCTTGGATCTGTGTGTGTCCCAGAAGACAGCCGGCCATTCACAAAGCACCGCGCGACTCGCGCATGCGCAGTAGGAAATAGGCAGTGAAGCCGCAAGGCTCCACTGCCGGTTTCCCTTAATTAGAATGGTGGCGCCTGCACCCAATCCGATGGACGGATCGGCCTTGGGCGGCCGACATTGCGGGCTCCCTGGACAGGTAAGTGTCCTTATTAAAAGTCAGCAGCTACAGTGTTTGTAGCTGTTGACTTTAAAAAAAAAAAAAATTGCGGTTGGAACATCACTTTAAGCATCCTATGCTGCCATTAAGTCTAGTGGCCAGGATCTTTGCCAGCAACTTGATATCTACATTGAGCAAAGATATGAGACGGAAATTGATCCAATTAGTATTATTTGTATTAGGTTTAGTGATCATTCAAATGGTTGCTAGCACAGTTTCTGGGCCAAACTAGCTACCATGTTGGAAGTTGTTTAGAGCATCCATCAGAAGAGGAGACAGAAGATCAGCATAAGTTTTATAATAGGACACTGTAAATCCATTGATGCCTGTTTTTAATGGGTTTTGAAGGTTTTGATGGCTGAAATGACTTCTGCTTGCCTAATGGGTTGTTCTATCATACCGCACCAGGAGTCCCATAAGGCAGTGGTCATCAACCCTGTCCTCGGGGGCCACTAAGAGGCCAGGTTTGCACAATAACTGAAATACATCACAGGTGATATAATTTACTGTTCAATGATTGCAGTATTCTAGTCTGCATCTTCCCAAGGTAATACATAAAACCTGGCCTGTTAGTGGGTCCTGAGGACAGGGTTGATGACCACTGCTATAAGGGAAAGAATGGAAAGGTGAGAAAAAATGATCGGCTTGCTCTGAGGAAAAGGACAGTGAGGTCAGGCCCGGATTTACTCCCTTTGCCGCCCCAAGGCCGGGTCCTTCAATGCCGCCCCCCCCCCCCACACACACACACACACACACCATTCTCGTCCTTTATCGATGACTGCTACAATAGATCAATTAAAAACATATCTCCACACACGAGAACACTGAAAACAACTGGCTTTAATTGTACTTCAGGGTAAGCACGCAGGGTAACAATTTTTCGCGGGCAATTTTTCAGGGCAATTGCTGGTGTTAGTGCCTCAATCATCCCCGGCACCATGGTTGGTATGGTGTCAGGATGATTGAAACACATTATTTCTATCATTACATTGTAATGTAAAATGAAATAGTTCAACTCACCATAATGCAGAATCATTGGGAGCCCTGAGCGTGTCACTTGCCACCATCGCTTGTCACTTGACACTATGCCTGCCACCAGATGGAGATGTCACTTGCCACACTGCCTGGCTGCCACCAGATGGAGATGTCACTTGCCACGCTGCCTGCCACCAGATGGGGATGTCACTTGCCACGCTGCCACCAGATGGAGATGTCACTTGCCACGCTGCCACCAGATGGAGATGTCACCTGCCACACTGCCTTGCTGCCACCAGATGGGGATCTCACTTGCCACACTGCCACCAGATGGAGATGTCACTTGCCACGCTGCCACCAGATGGAGATGTCACTTGCCACGCTGCCACCAGATGGAGATGTCACTTGCCACTCTGCCTGCCACCAGATGGGGATGTCACTTGCCATGCTGCCACCAGATGGAGATGTCACTTGCCACACTGCCTGGCTGCCACCAGATGGAGATGTCACTTGCCACGCTGCCACCAGATGGAGATGTCACTTGCCACACTGCCTGGCTGCCACCAGATGGGGATGTCACTTGCCATGCTGCCACCAGATGGGGATGTCACTTGCCACGCTGCCACCAGATGAGGATGTCACTTGCCATGCTGCCACCAGATGAGGATGTCACTTGCCATGCTGCCACCAGATGGAGACGTCACTTGCCACACTGCCACCAGATGGAGATGTCACTTGCCACGCTGCCACCAGATGAGGATGTCACTTGCCATGCTGCCACCAGATGGGGATGTCACTTGCCACGCTGCCACCAGATGGAGACGTCACTTGCCACACTGCCACCAGATGGAGACGTCACTTGCCACGCTGCCACCAGATGTTGATGTCACTTGCCACGCTGCCACCAGGTGGAGACGTCACTTGCCACACTGCCACCAGATGTTGATGTCACTTGCCACGCTGCCACCAGATGTTGATGTCACTTGCCACGCTGCCACCAGATGGAGACGTCACTTGCCACACTGCCACCAGATGTTGATGTCACTTGCCACGCTGCCACCAGATGTTGATGTCACTTGCCATGCTGCCTGTCTGCCACCAGATGAAGGAGGGCGGAACAGCGGTGCTGGCAATGAGAGATGTCATCTCTCTCCCCCCGCCGCCACACCGCTGACATTACTTAATCTTTTCAAAAATGGCGCCGGGCGGCGAAATCACGCTACTGCGCATGCGCCGCCCGGCCGAGCGCATACGAGTTTTCCCGAGCCCGGCCGCTTCAGAACTGCGCATGCGCAGTAGTGGGCGGCTCGCGGCCATCTTTTCTAAGGGCACCGGTGCCCTTAATCATCTTTAACGAGCAGCCCGAAAGGGGGGGGGGCAGCCGCAAAGTCGCCGCAGGAGCGGCGCCGCCCCTGCACCACTGCCGCCCCGAGGCCTGGCCTCGGTGGCCTTATGGCAAATCCGGCCCTGAGTGAGGTGCTTTGCAAATTCAGTCACTATATTAATATTTACATATTCTAAACAAGCAGTGAATACGTTTTAAAACAAAAACAGTGAATCACCTCTTTATTTATAAGTATTGTGGAGAAATTAATTTTCAAAGTTTTAAATACTGACATGGACATTTTAGCTTTTTTCTATGGACAATAGATCTTGGCAGACAGACAGCTTTCTAATGTAAATAGCTAGCAGTTGTTTCTAAACTGTTACAATCTGACTGAAACTGGACTTCAAAATCTTTGTTATGATCTTTGAGAATAAAATACTTCACATTACAAGCTAGAGAGGTGAGTGAGCGATTGAATGAAGTGACAGTAAACAATAGTCCTATTCTCGAAAAAGAATCTATACACATCCACTACTTCATTTATCTATTTTTCTTGAAATAGTTTCTTACTGTGTGTTTTGCCTCCTTGTAATGTCCTCCATAAGCTCCTTTTCCATTTACCTCCATTTGCTTGGAATGTGCAGTTCATGCTATCTGCGGTCATGTAAACTGCTTCATGCACACTATAAGTCCCATAATTCACAGTACCTATTCCATCTGGTGAGCGAGCAAAAGAGTATGTACGTTCCTACAAACAGTGGGACCATGAAGAACAAACCTAGCCATCTTCTAAAAGGAAATCACAGCAGCAAAACAAAGGAATTTTGAGAATTGAAGGAAGCAGAGAGCAATAGAAGGCACTTTTTTGAGTTATGAATATATAGCTGAATAGATTTTTTTTTTTTAGACCAGAGTTTAGTGTCAGCTTAACCACTTCAGCCCCAGAAGGATTTGCCCCCTTCCTGACCAGGCCATTTTTTGCGATATGGCACTGCGTCGCTTTAACTGACAATTGTGCAGTCAAGCGACGTTGTACCCAGACAAAATTTATGTCCTTTTTTCCCCACAAATTGAGCTTTCTTTTGGTGGTATTTTATCACCTCTGCGGTTTTTATTTTTTGCGCTATAAACAAAAAAAAGAGACAATTTTGAAAAAAAACATAATATTTTGTGCTTTTTGCTATAAAAAATATCCCAAAAAACCCCCAAAAAACAATTTCTTCATCAGTTTAAGCCGATATGTATTCTTCTACATATTTTTGGTAAAATAAAAATGGAAATAAGGGTATATTGATTTGGTTTGCGCAAAATTTATAGTGTCTACAAAATAGGGAATAGATTTATGGCATTTTTATTGTTTTCTTTTTTACTAGTAATGGCGCGATTTGCAATTTTCATCAGGACTGCGACATTGCGGCAGAAAGATCAGACACTTTTGACACTTGTTTGGGACCATTGACATTTATACAGCAATCAAAGCTAAAAATAGCCACTGATTACTGTATAAATGTCACTGGCAGGGAAGGGGTTAACACTAGGGGGCGATCAAGGGGTTAACTGTGTTCTCTAGGTGTGTTCTAACTGTGTGGGGGATGGGACTGACTAGGGGGAGGCTCCGGGGACAAGGGGCGGGCGTGCACGCCTGATAGATCGTCTTAAAGGAGCGACGTATACCTAAGGCGATTTGCGCAGCCATGCCAACCTGCCGCAGTATGAACAATGTAAGAACATTTCCACAGGTGTTGAGGTTCTAAAAAGTCTATACTGTTGGAGTTGTCTGTAATTCTAAATTCTGTTCTTTTTATTAAAACAAATCTGATTTCTCTGAGATAAGCTTGAGAAGAGTATTTTTCTTGCTCAAGCAATTTTATTAAAAGTGTGCATATAAACATCAGAGAGTTGTCAAAGGTATTATGTGGCATGTACAGCCTCCATGCAGGGAGCAGTAAGGTGAACTGACACAGGGCCAAAATGACCATAACAGTAGAAATACTGTGTGTATATCTAGGTGTATATGTATGTATATATGTGTATGTATGTGTATATATATATATATATATATATATATATATATATATATATATATATATATATATATATATATATATATATATACATATATACATATATATACAGTATCTCACAAAAGTGAGTACACCCCTCACATTTTTGAAAATATTTTATTATATCTTTTCATGTGACAACACTGAAGAAATTACACTTTGCTACAGTGTAAAGTAGTGAGCGTACAACTTGTATAACAGTGTAAATTTGCTGTCCCCTCAAAATAACTCAAACACGGCCATTAATGTCTAAACCGCTGGCAACAAAAGTGAGTACACCCCTAAGTAAAAATGTCCAAATCGGGCCCAAAGTGTCAATATTTTGTGTGGCCACCATTATTTTCCAGTACTGCCTTAACCCTCTTTGGCAGGGAGTTCACCAGAGCTTCAAAGATTGCCACTGGAGTCCTCTTCCACTCCTCCATGACAAAATCACGAAGCTGGTGGATGTTAGAGACCTTGTGCTCCTCCACCTTCCATTTGAGGATGCCCCACAGATGCTCAATAGGGTTTAGGTCTGGAGACATGCTTGGCCAGTCCATCACCTTTACCCTCGGCTTCTTTAGCAAGGCAGTGGTCATCTTGAAGGTGTGTTTGGGGTTGTTATCATGTTGGAATACAGCCCTGCGGCCCAGTCTCCGAAGGCAGGGGATTATGCTCTGCTTCAGTATGTCACAGTACATATTGGCATTCTTGGTTGCCCAATGAACTGTAACTCCCCAGTGCCGGCAGCACTCATGCAGTCCCAGACCATGACACTCCCACCAGCATGCTTGACTGTAGGCAAGACACACTTGTCTTTGTACTCCTCACCTGGTTGGCGCCACACACGCTTGACACCATCTGAACCAAATAAGTTTATTTTGGTGTCATCAGACCACAGGACATGGTTCCAGTAATACATGTCCTTAGTCTGCTTGTCTTCAGAAAACTGTTTGCGGGCTTTCTTGTGCGTCATCTTTAGAAGAGGCTTCCTTCTGGGACGACAGCAATGCAGACCAATTTGATGCAGTGTACGGCGTATGGTCTGAGCACTGACAGGCTGTACCCCCCACCCCTTCAACCTCTACAGCAATGCTGACAGCACTCATACAACTATTTCCCAAAAACAACCTCTGGATATGACGCTAAGCATGTGCACTCAACTTCTTTGGCCGACCATGGCGAGGCCTGTTCTGAGTGGAACCTGTCCTGTTAAACCACTGTATGGTCTTGGCCACCATGCTGCAGCTAAGTTTCTGGATCTTGGCAATCTTCTTGTTGCCTAGGCCATCTTTATGTAGCGCAACATTTTTTTTTGCAGATCCTCAGAGTTCTTTGCCATGAGGTGCCATGTTGAACTTCCAGTGACCAGTATGAGAGAGTGAGAGCGATAACATAAAATTTAACACACCTGCTCCCTTGTAACACTAACAAATCACATGACCCTGGGGAGGGAAAATGGCTAATTGGGCCCAATTTGGACATTTTCACTTAGGGGTGTACTCACTTTTGTTGCCAGTGGTTAAAACATTAATGGCTGTGTGTTGAGTTATTTTAAGGGCACAGAAAATGTACACTGTTATACAAGCTATACACTCACTACTTTACATTGTAGCAAAGTGTAATTTCTTCAGCTTTGTCACATGAAAATATATAATAAAATATTTACAAAAATGTGAGGGGTGTACTCACTTTTGAGAGATACTGTGTATATATAGTGGGGACAGAAAGTATTCAGACCCCCTTACATTTTTCACTCTTTGTTATATTGCAGCCATTTGCTAAAATCATTTAAGTTCATTTTTTTCCTCATTAATGTACACACAGCACCCCATATTGACAGAAAAACACAGAATTGTTGACATTTTTGCAGATTTATTAAAAAAGAAAAACTGAAATATCACATGGTCCTAAGTATTCAAACCCTTTGTTGTGACACTCATATATTTAACTCAGGTGCTGTCCATTTCTTCTGATCATCCTTGAAATGGTTCTACACCTTCATTTGAGTCCAGCTGTGTTTGATTAAACTGATTGGACTTGATTAGGAAAGCCACACACCTGTCTATATAAGACCTTACAGCTCACAGTGCATGTCAGAGCAAATGAGAATCATGAGGTCAAAGGAACTGCCTGAAGAGCTCAGAGACAGAATTGTAGCAAGGCACAGATCTGGCCAAGGTTACAAAAAAATTCTGCTGCACTTAAGGTTCCTAAGAGCACAGTGGCCTCCATAATCTTTAAATGGAAGACGTTTGGGATGACCAGAACCCTTCCTAGAGCCATCTCAAGGATGATCAGAAGAAATGGACAGCACCTGAGTTAAATATATGAGTGTCACAGCAAAAGGTCTGAATACTTAGGACCATGTGATATTTCAGTTTTACTTTTTTAATAAATCTGCAAAAATGTCAACAATTCTGTGTTTTTCTGTCAATATGGGGTGCTGTGTGTACATTAATGAGGAAAACAAATTAACTTAAATGATTTTAGCAAATGGCTGCAATATAACAAAGAGTGAAAAATTTAAGGGGATCTGAATACTTTCCATCCCCACTGTGTATATATATATATATATATATATATATATATATATATAATATATAATATATATGTATGTATGTATATATATATATATATATATATATATATATATATATATATATATATATAGTCAGGTCCATAAATATTGGGACATCAACACAATTCTAATCTTTTTGGTTCTATACACCACCACAATAGATTTGAAATGAAATGAACAAGTTGTGTTTGAACTGCAGACTTTCATCTAATTTGAGGGTATTTACATCCAAATCAGGTGAACGGTGTAGTAATTACAACAGTTTGTATATGTGCCTCCCACTTTTTAAGGGACCAAAAGTAATGGGACAATTGGCTGCTCAGCTGTTCTATGGCCAGATGTGTGTTATTCCCTCATTATGCCATTTACAAGGAGCAGATAAAAGGTCCAGAGTTCATTTCAAGTGTGCTATTTCCATTTGGAATCATCTGTTGCTGTCAACTGTCAATATGAGATCCAAAGAGCTGTCACTATCAGTGAAGCAAGCCATCATTAGGCTGAAAAAACAAAACAAACCCATCAGAGAGATAGCAAAAACATTAGGTGTGGCCAAATCGACCGTTTGGAACATCCTTAAAAAGAAAGAACGCACCGGTGAGCTCAGCAACACCAAAAAGACCCGGAAGACCACGGAAAACAACTGTGGTGGATGACCGAAGAATTCTTTCCCCGGGTGAAGAAAACACCCTTCACAACAGTTGGCCAGATCAAGAACACTCTCCAGGAGGTAGGTATATGTGTGTCAAAGTCAACAATCAAGAGAAGACTTCAGCATACAGAGGGTTCACCACAAGATGTAAACCATTGATTAGCCTTAAAAACAGGAAGGCCAGATTAGAGTTTGCCAAGCAACATCTAAAAAAGCCTTCACAATTCTGGAGCAACATTTTATGGACAGATGAGACCAAGATCAACTTGTACCAGAGTGATGGGAAAAGAAGAGTATGGAGAAGGAAAGGTACTACTCATGATCCAAAGCATACCACCTCATCAGTGAAGCGTGGTGGTAGTGTCATGGCGTGGGCATTTATTGATGATATGACTGCTGACAAAAGCAGCAGGATAAATTCTGAAGTGTTTCGGGCAATATTATCTGCTCATATTCAGCAAAATGCTTCAGAACTCATTGGACGGCGCTTCACAGTGCAGATGGACAATGACCCGAAGCATACTGCGAAAGCAACCAAAGAGTTTTATAGGGGAAAGAAGTGGAATGTTATGCAATGGCCAAGTCAATCACCTGACCTGAATCCGATTGAGCATGCATTTCACTTGCTGAAGATGAAACTGAAGGGAAAATGCCCCAAGAACAAGCAGGAACTGAAGACAGTTGCAGTAGAGGCCTGGCAGAGCATCACCAGGGATGAAACCCAGCGTCTGGTGATGTCTATGCGTTCCAGACTTCAGGCTGTAATTGACTGCAAAGGATTTGCAACCAAGTATTAAAAAGTGAAAGTTTGATGGATGATTGGTAATCTGTCCCATTACTTTTGGTCCCTTAAAAAGTGGGAGGCACATATACAAACTGTTGTAATTCCTACACCGTTCACCTAATTTCGATGTAAATACCCTCAAATAAAAGGTGAAAGTCTTCAGTTAAAGCACATCTTGTTAGTTTCATTGTGGTGGTGTATAGAGCCAAAAAGATTAGAATTGTGTCAATGTCCCAATATTTATAGACCTGACTGTATATGAACATCAGTATAACCGTTCCTTGGGGTTAGTTTGAAATGAGTATTCATTCAATATGTAAACAGTAAGTGTTATACAACAGTGAAATCAAAGATATAGAGTCGAATGCTTCCCCAGTCTAGCTTGAGGCAAAGCAACTAAAGACTGAACCAGGGGCAAATTTACCAGAAGGCAGAGTACGGAGGGGGAGAAGGAAAGGGGTAGGGGTCCTGGTCGGTGGAACTAACCAAGATAAAAGTGGAAGAGAAATAGCTCCAAGTATTAGGGCTACAGAAGGGGTTGCATCAAAATCCGGAGGAAGAAACTTGTCAAACCGGGGCTTTTGTTTGCTTGCGGAGTCTGTCCTGCAAGGAGACTTCAGTCTTGGCGTGTATCATCAAAAGAGGGGGTCCTAGTGTTAAAGTACCTAATATACAGGGTGACTCTGTAGGTACTTGGGAGTTACTTGTGCCAACGTCCCCGATACTAAGTTGGAAGATAACAAAAGACTAAAGAAAAAACTTTTTGGGACTTTCAAGGCACAACTGTAGTGAACTACACAGCATATATAAAAAAGTTTGAATTTTATTGGTAATATACAAAAAACAAGGAGAATAGACAAAACATCATTAAAAACACATCAAATCTAGACATACAATGCATATCATGACACCATTGAGGATCCTATCCTGCAGTTTTGTGTGTATTCCTATATATTCGTATACAGTTCAATCATAATCCAAATAAAGGAAAAAAGTAAACTTCCCCTAAAAAGTTGGAATTGGGGGAGCACTGCAGGTCTGGTGTTCCCAGAATGGTGTATTCTCCAATTGCTCTACATGTTTCACGTTGACAAGGAACGCTTCTTCAGGAGCTAGAGGTTCAGATAGGTGTGTGAAAAGAAAAATTATTCACATAGATGAATTTGATCAGTAAGTCGCAAAAAGCGATCGAGGTAGAGATGTATTGGTAAAAATCAGGCGAGCAATAAACGGACACCAGGGTCTCCCAGATCTATCACATCAAGTAGTTGCAGATAGGGAGAGCTCATATATGCTACAGTTCCCACGGTAAAGAACAAAAGGGAAATCTGGGAGTACACCGTCCTGTTGCGTTGCTGCCTGTTGTATGTCTTACAACATGGTGTCTTATGTTTTTCACCTGATTTTTACCAATACATCTCTACCTCGATCGCTTTTTGCGACTTATTGATCAAATTCATCTATGTGAATAATTTTTCTTTTCACACACCTATCTGAACCTCTAGCTCCTGAAGAAGCGTTCCTTGTCAACGTGAAACATGTAGAGCAATTGGAGAATACACCATTCTGGGAACACCAGACCTGCAGTGCTCCCCCAATTCCAACTTTTTAGGGGAAGTTTACTTTTTTCCTTTATTTGGATTATGATTGAACTGTATACGAATATATAGGAATACACACAAAACTGCAGGATAGGATCCTCAATGGTGTCATGATATGCATTGTATGTCTAGATTTGATGTGTTTTTAATGATGTTTTGTCTATTCTCCTTGTTTTTTGTATATTACCAATAAAATTCAAACTTTTTTATATATGCTGTGTAGTTCACTACAGTTGTGCCTTGAAAGTCCCAAAAAGTTTTTTCTTTAGTCTTTTGTTATCTTCCAACTTGGCGTGTATCATCACTTAAGTGACCCTATGTTTAGTAGCTAGAGTGCAAAAGGCAGGCGTTTTCCAGGATCTAGCCATCATATGCTTGGCAGCCATAGTGATTTCAAGCAGGAGTTTAATATGATTATTGGATAGTTACTTGTTAGACACATAGGACTCCCTGGCTACACCAATTCAGCCTCCCTGTTAAGCTGGAAAACGACAATATTTTTCCTTAGTTCCCTGTTAAGCAGGAGACCACACTATGCTTACTATATACATCCTAGCAACACCTACACCTATATAGTGGCTGTGATTCCATGTGCTGCATGCAAACTGCCTTTGACCTTTCCTCACCTTCTCTCTACAGGTTGCCACATTTGCATCTGCGTCTAATTCAACCTTTTTTTTTTTCTTTTGCAATTTTTAATTGGTGGTGGTGGTGGGGGGGGGGGGTGACTGTGAGTGAGATGGTTGAATCCAACATGCACCAGCCACCAGGTATGAAAACAAAACTGCTTACCAGAAGCCTAGACCTCTTATAAACTAATTTGTAGTGAAGTACTGTAAATGGATTTATTAAAAGCAAACAGGAAAGGTACTTACAAACATAAAATTCAGAGCATTAAAACGGCACTGCCAACAACCAGGCGGACATTGTGACGTCACTGCTATTCTCATGGACTGGATGAGGTGATGATAAAGTGATTATAAACGATCACTTTGTAAAACAATCCATTCAGTTTAAAATAGAACTGAAAGGTAAAACAATTGCGTATAGATTAAAAAAACATTATAAATACCCTTTTCCCTTTTTATAAGTGATCACATTCCCTCTGTTCTCAGCTGCAGAAGAGCTGCAGGGAGAAAAAGCAACAGTACAATGAGCTTCCCAGTGACAGGCTGTGCAGTGGGGGCGTGTCAGGACAAGCCTAAACATTGGAGGAGAGCAGCCTGCGTTTCCAGCATAGCTAGAAAACTGACCACGGTGTGTGTTCTCCTGCTTAGTGTGGTCAGTTTTTAATTCTAAAGCAGAAGGACTGGCAGGAACACCAGGGATTTCACACAAAGGAAGCAATACAAAGAGAACAGGTTACTTTTTCCTACAAATATACGGTACAGCAGGCACATATCAGAAATAGGAAATGTTGGGGTAACAAACACTTTAAAGCAGTGACGGCAAAGAAGATCTTGCTGTGTGGAGGTGCTCATCCATCCCTGTGGAAACATGGGCGCCAGTCACTTTTTGGAATGCAAGAAAAGAGATTTATTGTCTCTTAAACAAAACTTGGGGAGAGAGGGTTAGGGCCAGGACACCCTTAGGCAGATGCAATAGTAGTTGGCAGACTCTGAGACAGAATATTAGGCAGACAGCCATACAAGTAGAGGGCCTTTAAGCTGGATGCAGCAACTGTATTTGTAGAACTGCTGTCTCCTATGGCAACTGAACTTTGAACAGCCAATAGGGATCCATACACGTAACTCACAGTAACTGTGATAGATCTTCTCTCACATCTCACAGTATCCTACTGTAGATCTTCCCTCACTGAGCTCCCAGTCTTTCACTAGACTTCAAGATCCCAGATGTCACTGGATCCCCTGAGCTCTTCCACAGCTAACCCACTGTAAACTCCTCAAGCTTCACCCACGCTAACCTGCTGGGTCCCTGGCTTGGCACCCTGCTGAAGATTTCCCACTTCTTCACAATCCCTGGCTGGTGAAAAGGCCTCTCTGGTACTTCTGCAGACTTCCATACACTGGCCTCTGATAACAGGAATGATTGTCCCTTGCTGGCCAGTATTCCTCCCTTTACCTCTGGCCTTGATCATCACTTGGCCCTGGCAACAGGAGTGGTCGTCGCCAGGGGCAACGATCCAGTTCCCCCATCCGGCGAAACCTCTGCAACTTGGTTGGGCTTTCAGCCTGAAGCCCTAACCCCGCGCTGCCTCTCTCAAACCTGGATAGGCCTCAGACAGCCTAGCAAGCAGGTGCTCCCGGGATAGGCCTCAGGCCAGAGCCTTGTGACACACGTCCACCCAGACAGCCATCCAGGTGGCACAGAACCTCGATCACCTGACTCCTCCCGAATAAATAGGTGCTCCCAGCAGGCCAAGAAACCAACGAGACCCCTGACGATTGGCTGAGTCAACCTATTCACTCCTAGTCTGGATTCCCTATGCCCTTATCATTCTACTGCCACAGGCAACACTGCCACCTAGTGGCAGAAGAGAGAGGTGCATCAAATCCAGATTAGGGAAAAAGACAGTGAATCCCCTATCAACCAGCCAGGCTAGTTACTACCTAGCAGGCTAAATTTGTTAGCAACCCTGCCTACTGTCAGGGTGCTACATACATGTGCCTTTTAAACCTCTTAGTATATTTGAGGTCTAGGTCTCTGGCAAGAAGCTTTGTATTTACACCTAGTGGCTGGTGCACATTGGCTATATCAAGATTTAATTCACGGTGCATTCTTAATAGTTTACACTGAAGACATTTATTGAATCATTCACACATGTTGTTATATATGTGTTATTTATTTTTTGACAGCGCAACATTTTTTAACTTTGTAAGAATGCACTGTAATCTGTGGAGGAGATGGGTGGGAGGCATACACCCATGGGATGTTTGTGAAGTCTCTGCTTCAGGCAGCAGTCCTCTTGAATGATTCTGTTGCACTCTCCTAGTAAAGGATGCTAGGTGAATTTAGTTTTTTGGTTTGCTCTGTAATCAGACAGCAGTGAACATTTGCCTTGATGTGATCATGGTTCCAAAGTCTGGGAGTTTGATTATGTCCCCCTGACTCTGGGAGATGCTTCCAGAGCATGGGACAGAAAATTCTAATGATAGGTCTGAATATTTGTCAATATTTGTCAACCCCCCTGGGGAGGGAGTTTGAAAGGTGAATTTTCCAATACCAATTATCCCTCTCCTGTAGATGTTCTGCAAGTAATACACTTTAAAAAAGACATTCCTAGGCTGTTTAATGAAGCCAGAGTGAATGGATGGTTGACAATGTGAATGGTGGCCTCTGTACTGTTTTGGGAAAGAACCAGTTAAATCCAGTGACTCCTACAGGGGTAGTGTTACAATTTCAAATCTCCTTCCTTTTCTGCTGGGAAAGAGAGGAATGTTTTACCTAGCTTTCCAGAAAGTATAATGGTACTACTGATGATTTTCATTAGAACATTCAGAATGCTTTGCAAGAAGCATTGTGGGGGTCTGCAGGCGGGGAGCTTATCGGAATCTGAGAGCCCCCTTTAACAGAGGGGCCCCCTGATCCCGCCCACCCATGTGAATGAATTTGGGGTACATAGTACCCCTACACATTTACCAAAAGAAAGGTGTAGTGTAAAAAAATGACAGTATCCAGTTTTTGACAAGACGCTTGCTGACACCGCCGACCCAAAAAAAGAAAAAACAGTTAATTTCCGCCGAAGGCTTTAGCCGTCTGCCAGCTCCGCTGACAGTTCTTAAATGACTAAAGGGTGGGGTTACCCGCTGATGTCACAGTGTGGCCCGACCCTTTGTGACATCATCGCCCAGGAGCATGCCGGGGTTTGCCAGTGACAGAAAATGTAGTAAGGACACATACCTGATTCATATTGTCTAACTTTGAGGTAAAAAAGCATTGCCTTACTTTTTCAGCCGGTGAGTGATTTACTGCACGCTGTGTCTTTCAAAGTGTAGTTAAGTTTATTTAGTGCTCTTTGATTTGTTTTTTTCTGTAAAATATTAAATATAGAAACTAATCCGGGCAATTTTTATAGGACAAGTCCAGGATAGATGACAGGAGCTTCTGTAACCCTTTAGCCCTGTAGCAATTTAAAGCCCATTGCTTTCTTACAACCACTATTAAAACACCTTAATTTCACCTTCTTGGTGTTTTCCAATGCATTTCACTTAAATACTGAATTCTGGTCAAAATCTTCCATTTGTTGAATGAAATGTCAGGGAAAGAAAGTCTTAGCTTCATTCATCCTTGGATAAAATCATTAGGCTGTTTCTTGTCCAAATGCTACAAAGAGAGAGGGGGACCTTTGCTCCCTGATTTTATGTCAAACAGATAAGAAGATCTGGCAACAGTGTGTTGGATCTTGGAAAGTAAATATTAGGAAAATTTATGAATATTACATTTTAACGGTTTTCTTAACTCCTTCATACCCACAGGCATAATGAAAAGATGGACGTCATATGAGGGATTAGTAAGCAAGTGACACATAATCTGCTGGCCTGTTTGCATAAGGCCTGGTGCTTTGGGAAGAATACATTTTTTAATGACCCCTTTAAAAAACGCATGATGTGGCAGGGCATGTTATTTCCAGAAATGTTTTCATGCCAGTGGTTGTCGAAATTCAAAGCTGATATTTGCAAACCTGAAAAGTAAACATTGCAGAACACAATTGAATATTTATAAGTGAAATTTTCAACTTAGTTATCAGGAAAGTCAGAATTCCTTATCTGCATACATGTTCAATGGCAACCTCCATGTTTCTTTCCAGAAAAGTTATTTTTAATGTGAAAATATGATAAAGTCTAGATTTTAGTAGCTGTAAATCCAATAGTTTTTTTTTTTTAATCTTTATCACTTTTTCATTCTAGATTGTCAATGGGTATTTTGTGCACTACTTTGCACCACCAAAGTTGACTGGCGTGCCAAAAAATGTTGTTTATGTCATTGACATAAGTGGTTCTATGTATGGTAGAAAAATGGATCAGGTAAGAAGATTCTAATTTATTATAATGTCATTTTGCAACATATGTATCTCGCATAGGTTTTAAGGTTTAGTGACATAAATATTCACATTTAACCATGTATTTATTTTTTGGAGAGTTGTATTCCCTTTTTGATACTACACTGCAAGGCATGTAGTAGCATAAAAACTGTTTGTGTAAATTGTTAGCTTTGCATTGATGAGATTGAGTCTTGTTGACGAAGGCACAGGTTAGCATGACAGCAACTTTTACACAAGTTTGCAGTCGCTTAAAATTAAAAAGAGAATGCATTGTCCAGTAAGGCCTCATGTACACAGAACATCTCTCCCAAAATGCAGCTAACTGCTCTGTGTGCGGTTACATGTGAACAGTAGCAGTTCGGCTGCCAGCCCACCATTAGTTTAATCATTTCAATACCGGGCACTTTCACCCCCTTCCTGGCCAGGCCAATTTTCAGGGCTGTCGCACTTTGAATGACAATTGCGAGGTCATGCAACTCTGTACTCAAATTCATTTTTTAATCATTTTCTTCACACAAATAGAGCTTTCTTTTGGTGGTATTGCTAGGTTTTTTATTCTTTTACAAAAAAAGACCGAAAATGTTGAAAAAAAGTTTTTCTTAGTTTCTGTCAGTAAATTTAGTAAATAAGTAATTTTTCTCCTTCACTTATGGGCACTGATGAGGCTGCACTGATGGCCACTGATAGGCGGCACTGATGGGCACGGATAGGCGGCGCTGATGAACACTGAAAGGCAGCAGTGACTGGCATTACTAATGGGCACTGATGGGCATTGATTGGTGTAATTGATGGGCACTGATTGGTGGCACTGATTGGAGGCACTGGGGGGCTTACTGTAATCAGGGCACTGATAAACCTGATGCCCTGATTACATGTCCGGGTGTTCCCTGCGAGGAGATGCCGCTGATCGGTTTCCTCACCACACACTCTGTCAGTGTGAGGCGATGAGAGCCAATTACTGGCAATTCAGTATTACATGTGACTGGCTGTGATTGGACACAGCCGATCACATGGTTAAAAAAACATGTGATTGGCTCTTTACAGAGATTGGGGTCACGCCGTGTCCTAGCAACATAGAGCAGCTGCGATCGCCACGCTACGTGCCCCTGCGGATGCGTGAAAGCGGCTGTTCAGGGCGCCCTCATATGACGTCCACCTAGAACGAGAGCCGCAGCGTCACTTCGTCATTTGATGGTGGGCGGCAAGAGGTTAAATGGGCTGATAAGTGTTTCTGATTATATGACCCGGTCATTCCAGTTGCAAGAATCTGCAGATTCTTGTCGTAGGAATCCGGGGGCCACACCAACCCGACCATGTGAAGGAGGCTACCTGTATTAGTTGAAAATAGCATTATTTGTAAGTATAACTACATTTCCAAAATGCTTACTTCCCTATACTGACTCTTGACTAGTGGTTAGACCAAGAAGAAGACAGGCAACTCACTTGTTGCACTGTTAATGAACATATAATTAAAAGAGATGTATGGGGTTTTTTTTTTGGGATTCATACTTACATAAGTAGATACAGCATCGGTTCAATGCTGTATCTGTCCCCCTGGCGCCTCTACACTGAGAACCAAGCGATCGAACACTACCGACTGCTCGGTATTCACAGTTCCCCAAGCAGAGAGCTGTTGACTATCAGTCAGCAGCTCTCTGCTCTGCCACTCCACACTCACTGGAGCGCTAAGCTGTGGAGCAGCCGGCTCCGGCTCCCAGCGGCTCGCTGAGAGGCTGAGCTGGGTGCCAGTCCAGGGATCTGGGCGGATCCAGACTCCATGGTCGGTCCTGATGACGCCCGAACCTGGATCGACTCTGTGACATCAGCAGAGAGTGGACTTCAGCTCGCTCTCTGCTGAAAACAGGTTCTGCACTCCTGTGATCCACAGGAGAAGTACAGCCAACAAGCTTTGGCTGTACAAGCCTACAAAAATAAATTCCTAAATGTTTGACATGGCACAATGTACTGTATAACAACAGTATAGATTTTTAAACAGCTGTACAACCTTTTAGCATTAAAGTAATACTTGGACTCCAGGTGAGCAGCTAAGTCTCTGCCAGTAATTAGACTGCAGCACTGTAACTATGTCTGCAGTGATGTACAGTAACTACTGTATGTAGCAAGTCACAAGGTGAGCAGGGGCTGATCTGTATCAGACATCATATATACACAGTGCTGCACTGTATATAAAGGCTATGAAAAGGGACAAGGATTTATATTTATGAAAAAGTATTTTAGTTCATGAAGTACATGCTGACCTTGGATGATACCTGAACAAAAATGGAGCTTTACTTCTGGGGTAGAAATGTATATGAAGGCATTGTCATGAGAAGTACTGTTATCTCTGTGAGAAGTAATTAATACCAGAACATATCTCACGTAAACCCTATTTACCATGCATGCACTCAACAATAAAGGCCAATTCACACTTTGCCATTTTGGTGTGTTGCAATAACTAGTATTGTGTTAAGGCAGTCTATTCAAAGAAATAAGCTGCCAATGCACCAGAATGAAGATAAAAACAGATTTGCAGCATTTTTATTGGTGCAGTGCACACAAGAACACATGGTGATGCCTCACCATCAGTTGTGGTGTGCTGCAATGCATGTGCGCCAAAGGTGTGTGGCCTTAGTGTTCTATGGTGCTGTTAAAAATGAATGGCACCCCAACATGCTAACACATGCAACATGCATTAATGTGCTTTGCAGTAACAATCATTACTGCAATGCGCCAAAACAGAGAAATGTAAATGGGCCCAAAAGGTATATCTGATGACAGGTCTGCTTTAAAGCCTCATACACACAATCGGACTTCCATCTGACTTTTCCCTGGATTTTTGTCTGAATGGGCGTTGGCCGTGAACTTGTTCTGCATACACACGGCAGAACATTTTCAGCCAACTTTCACCAAATCACGTGTTTTTTTCAGCTCTTTACCGCCACCCTTTTCGACAACAACGGTCCGACGGACCTGTTTGATCGGACAATCCGACCGTCTGTATGCTCCATCAGACAACTGTTGTTGCTTTTTCAACGGACAAATGTTCGCTGTGCATGCTCTCAAACTTTGACAACAAATGTCCGATGGAGGATAATCCGATCGTGTGTACTAAAGTCCAAAGTACAAACACGCATGCTCAGAACCAATGCTAAACATCAGCCAACAATAGCAGAAGTTGCCCAAAGGGTGGCGGTAAAGAACTGAAAAACCACGTGATTTGGTGAAAGTTGGCTGAAAATGTTCTGCCGTGTGTATGCAGAACAAGTTCACGGCCAACGCCCTTCAGACCAAAATCCACGGAAAAGTCAGATGGAAGTCCGATCGTGTGTATGAGGCTTTAATGCCTTTGCCAAATGAAGAATACCTGAATTGCTGTGTGCCTTCTTTTACTTTTTTTTATTCTATTTAGACAAAGACAGCTCTACTAAAAATCCTGAATGACACCGCAGAGCATGATTACTTCAATTTTGTGCTGTTTAGCCATAGAATTACTGCGTGGAGAGATTCTATGGTAAAAGCAACCCCAGAAAACATGGAAGAAGCCAAAAAGTTTGTTAATCAAATTCAAGCTTCAGGTGGTAAGTAGTAACCCTATAAGCTGGGCTGAAACATAATTCTAAGATAAGTTGTAAACCTGTAGAAATTGCTATGATTTACACAAGACCATACAGATAGTTTTAATGGCCAAGATGTTTAGATCTTTTAACATAATCTATTAGCAATTTTTTTACCTATTAAATTATATTGTGACAAGTTGGGGGTTGTTTAACTTAATGGTAGAAGTGCAAAACAGTGAGTCCAGTCAGAACAGAAAGAAAGTTTACAAACAAGGGGGTTCCCACCATCAATATGGAAAAGAAAAGTATTCAGCGTCCAGGCTCTCTTTGCAGCTCTACTGTACAAGCCACGTGCCTTGGTCCGTCAGACCATCTAACACATATCCCAGCGCACGAGCACAAACGCTGTACCTCTGTCAGTTTTCCTTTTCCTGTAGCTCCCTGCTGCTCCGTCTTTCACTCAGGCTTGGGCCTCTGTTTGTCCTGTCCTGGACAGCACAGTATAGACATGCAGTTCTCTTCTTCCTTGCACACATACTGACTCCCGGGAGGGTGGAGCCCCGAATTCTAATTCTGTCTCTAATATGAACCCAGCACACACCTGCACCATTAGTGTGCCTGTTTTCTGCAAATCTTGACCTGGACAAAAAAAAAATATATATACATAAATATATATACATATGTAGCGCTGGTAGATTTTCAATCTCCCCTTATATGTAAATTTAGTGGGTCGTCTGTTCTGTATATAGTTCAGATTCAATCTATGGCTAAATTAGCCTCTGTTCCAGTCTTGGCTGTGTTGCGTGCAGTTCCACTCCGTCGCCTGTAGATGACGGTGTCACTACAGACCGGAGCTGGAAAGCAACTTCTTTCCCAGAAGTAACTCGGCAGAGGTTGTCCCCTGCGGTGCATTCTGGGAAGGGGTATTTAAGGGACAGACACCATTTTTCTTGGTCTCTTTCTTTCCACCTGCTGGCCCTCCTGGCCGACAGGTATGTGCTAGGAGTCCTACCTCGTGGTCCTCCGGGCCGGAGGACAGGGGCGGCTCCAGCCAATTTTTTTTGCAGGTGCTATGCAGGTGCTAGGGGTAAAAGTTGGGGGAGCTAAGTCTCAAAAGCATGAAAATAAACAAAAATGAAAGGCAGAGACACCAAACGACATTTGGACTAGAAAATAAGACATTTATTGTCTTAACAATTGATAAAAAAAGTGCAATAATCACAGGAAGACTGTAAACAGAAAATTAAATGTCATGCCCTGAAGAGAACATATGAAACCAGCAGAGGAGAAAGTCCATAGAACCCAAGAGGATTCCCTTTTATGTGAAATTAAATCAGGTGGCACATTGTCCTACTCTGGTTTGATCATATCTCCCACTGGCTACAGGAAGTCAGCTATGACTTGGCTTCAGGGCTCCTTTGTGATGCACATACAGTGGGTATAGAAAAGAACCACTCCCTCTAAAATAATCACATTGTGGTACACCCAATTGAGAATTTTTTTCCAATCCAAAACAGTCTTCATTTCAGGCTGCAAAGCAACAAAATGTGATTTTTAAGGGGGGGGGGTCCTTTCTATACCAAATGTATGTGCATCACAAAAAGCCACCTGGTCCATTTGCAGTGGATACATGCAGTTAAGCATTCACAGTAAAGAACCAAAACCCATCAATTTCTGCAGAGGCTATGGGTTTGCAACTGGATCCAGAGAAATTTAGATCCACAAAAAATGCACAGGATGGAGTAAACCATAAACGCAATGGCAAGCAAGCCTAGGCCATTAACAGTCACAGAGCAAGAAAGGAGTCCAAGTCATAGCAGACCTATGCTGTGGCCTGTGGGAGATATGATCAAACCAGAGTAGGGCAATGGGGTTTATTTACTAAAGCTGCAGTCAGAGTGCAAACTCAGGCTCATTTCTGCATAGAAACCAACCGGCTTCCAGGTTTCATTGCCAAAGCTTAATTGAACAAGCTGAGGTAAGAAGCTGATTGCCCCCATGCACAGCTGCACTAGATTCTGAGTGCACCAGTTTTAGTAAATCTATCCCAATGTGTCACCTGGCCCATTTTCAGTGGTTACAATGGGCACCATAACGCAGTTAAGCATTCATAGTAAAGAACAGAAACCCACCAATTTCAGAGGATATGGGTTTGTGGAACTAAGCTTCTCTGAGTCCAGTTGCAAACAATGCACAGGATGAGGTTAAACCATGAATTTCAATGGTAAGCAATGCTAGACCATGAACAGTCACAGGCAAGAAACAAAGGAGACCAAGTCATAGCCAACCTATGCTGTGGCCTGTAGGAGATATGATCAAACCAGAGTAGGACAATGTGCCTCCTGGCCCATTTGCAGTGGATAAAATTGACACCATAATGCAGTTAAGCATTCACAGACAGTAAAGAACAGGAACCCATCATTTTTAGCAGATACTATGGGTTTGTGGATCTAAGCTTCTCTGAGTCCAGTTGCAAACAATGCACAGGATGGAGTAAACCATGAATGGCAAGCAATGCTAAACCATTAACAGGTGACAGAACAAGAAATGATACCAAGTCATAGCTGACATATGCTGTGGCCTGTGGGAGACATGATCAAACCAAAGTAGGTGGAAAAAGTGAAGCACTGCGAATACTTTCTGGATGCACTGTATGTACATGGCACACAAAAAAACCTATGCCTTCATAAATCACACATACACCTATGTTTATTGGCTGCCAACAAAATTCACAGCAAGCCAGCAATATTATTAAACCGCATCAGAGAAACTCAAATATGTACTTGGCACACATGCCATTTTTCATCAACACAGACTAGGTCTGCATACTAACTTGAGAACCTAAAATTGTTACAGACTTCATAAATCAAAAGTCACAAATTTAGAACTGAACTACACAGCAAAATGTATAGCTAAGTGCTTCAAAACATGTCAAACATGAAACCTGCATTACTGTCCCACAAGGCTCAGACTCCAAACCATTTGCAGAATGCAAAGGGTTAGTTCAGCTTAACCAAAAAAACTGCCAATGCAGATAAGGGGTGCATGCATATATAAAAAACAAACAGTGCTTGACTAAGGTTACATAATGCCCTTGCATTGTCCACATGTACTCAAAACTGCACAGCTCATGCCTAGACAGTTTTTGCACGTTGAACTAACCCATTAACATAAGCTAACTGCCAGTCTTCAACAGAAAATACTATTATGCTCACATCATTTAGAAAGAAAAGTTTTCAAGAACCTACTTTAAAGGAGAACCTGGGAGTATTTGGTGGTTTTGGATGACAGGAAGAATGTAGTATGTGATGATCTGTAGACAACGGTGGCAAATTGCTGTGGGGAGAATAAAAATGATTCCAAGCACTGGTAAAAACGCAAACAAAGCAGTAATTTACAGCATACCCAGGACTAGGGGCATATCTACCGCAAGACAAACAAGGAGTTTGCCTTGGGTGGCATTTTTCAGGGGGGCGGCGCTGCCCCCCGCCATCTGTGCAAGTGTTTAGAATTAAATCTGGAGCAGCGTCACAGAAAAGCAGGGAAGAAAGCTGTGCCTTCCTGCTAAATTGGGCTACCATGCAGGGGCAGAACTACCAGGGTCACAGGGAGCAGGTTTTGACAAGTGGAACAGAGCCCCTCTGCAATAGGCAGTATCGGTGGCCCTCCTGCAAACTGGGTGCTGACGTGAGGCTCGAGTCCACCCGCACACACCAAGCCTGTCACCATTATGTCCCACACGGCAGCAGTATGACTGCAGGGAAGATGACTCTGCGAGCAACAAGTGAAGCACAAGCACAGGGAACTGCTGGCCCTGCTGAGGAGCGGCCTGAGAAGGAGTGTCACCTGGAGTGTCACAGGACTGTCACCTGACCTCTCCTTAGCTTGTGAAGGGTTGTTCCTGAAAATATCCCTTGTTTGCAAAGCTAACCATCTTTGTTAGCTGCCTTAAAAGAAAAAAAAAACATGTTCATTCCACCCAAAGCAGACGTTTCAGGTATTTGCCCTCACACTCCATGCCTCTCCCCCCATCTCTTTCCCTTTCTTCCATTTCTCTCCTTTTCCATATCCCCTTCCTATTTCTTCTCCTATCAGGGTGGGGGGAGCACTGTGGCAGGCCAATGAGGGGTTTGAGGGGAGCACTGTAGCAGGCTACTGGGGGGGAGGGGTGGGGTGTTACTACCCCACAGTCCACCAGAGACTCCAAATAGCCACTTGAGAAGACAAAATTTAGATGGAGTGTGCCCCAATTATAGTCTTGCCTAGGGCAGCAGAAAACCAAAATACACCACTGCCCAGGACAAAGTTAACAAAATTTGACATACCTTAGTAAAATAAGTGGTTGTTGGTGATCAGGAGACAGCAGTAGCAGCTTGACAAGCATTCAATAGATGGCAGTGGATGACCAGCAGAGAGCAGATATCAGTAATGCAGGCCATACACGATGCGAATTTCGAACGATCCGTCGAGCGATAAACGAAAGCGGCACTCACATACAGCATGCGAGTATACCATCAATGAGGAGCGAAAATCATACGTCAAAACACTATGTTTTCGTGCCAATAGAGGAAGTGATGTAATGCTTTGTAACCTTTTAACCACACCCCTACTGTACAATATCGGGTCGTGCCAATTACGAAACGAGCAGTCGTTTCTTGCAGCGCACGGTCATACGTTCTGAGAAAATGGCTTTCAAGAGGTACAATCGAAAACAGAAAATGGCAGCCATGGTAATTGCAATAATAGCCTTGGAGGAAGAAAAGAAAAAAAGAAGAAACAGACGGAAGAGCAGAGTGTGGACAAAAAATTGGCTCCTTCAGCGTGAGAAATTCTCACATGTAAATTTATTGATGAACCTGAGGGAAAATAATCCTGAGGATTATCGTAATTATTTACGGATGACACAGGAGTCATTCGAGATGCTATTATCACATGTGCGGCCATATATCACCAAGCAAGACTCCTGTATGAGAAAGGCTATCAGCGCAGAGGAGAGGCTCATGGCAACCCTCCGTTTCCTGGCTACAGGCAGGTCTTTTGAAGACATGAAATTTACAACGGGAATTTCTGCCCAATCATTAGGTCGGATTATACCGGAGACGTGTGAGGCCCTAGTTAAAGTGCTCCAACCACAGTATTTAAAGGTAAGAAAACATTGTGAACTGTCTGATTTCCATTACATGACTACATATGAAATAGAGTTGAAATATGTAAAATTCAGCAATCTGTCTAAAATTGGCCAAGAAGCTATTTATTCCAAGAAAATCCATATCAATCCATATCCAAAAAGAGACGTTTTTGAAACAGAATATATTTTTTATTTAACAATAGTATTATTTAACAATGACCGTTTCAAATTCAGTAAGAACAAGAACAGTAAAGAAAATGTATTTTTCTAGTCACAGATTTGCATATTGTGGGTCACGAAACCAAGGACCTTGATGTGGTTCTTGGTGCATTGCCCAGCTTGTGGTTCCGTGTTGTTGGGACATCTGCCAGTTAGAGACAGATGGTACAGGTGGGTGAGATGTACATCCCTGATACCCTATAAGATCAGTGTTTGCTGTAAGATGTCCCTTAAGTCCAATGCCAATCATTTTATGTAGCAGAGGTTCAAACAAGTCTCGCTGTTGCATGGACATCCTGCGTAGCTTGTGTGAAACAAGGTAACCCAAAGCATCACATTCATCATCCTTCTGTTGCATGATAGATGATGCATCCTTCAGTAAAGTGGAAGTATCATAATCTAAATTACTCCTTTTCTTTCCTCTCTGAGTCCTCATACCTGATGGCCCTGGCTGCTGTGGTACTGGGCTTGGAGTATCCTATAGAAAATAATTAAAACAGTAATTAATCATCAATTATTATCAATGCTAAATATTCTTATGTCTTTTTTACCAACAGTTTCCCACAAATTCCCAGGAATGGAAAGACCTTGCAAAAGAATTCCAGGATATGTGGAATTTCCCTAATTGTGGGGGTGCAATTGATGGGAAACATGTAAGGATCACCCCACCAGCCAATTCAGGATCCTACTTTTATAATTATAAAGGGTTCTTTAGCATTATATTAATGGCGATCGTCAATGCAAAATACGAATTCATATACCTGGACATAGGGAAAAATGGAAGAAACTCAGATGGAGGAGTAATACAGCGGAGTGAATTCCTGAACAGGCTGAAAGGAGGTGTTTTGCATCTTCCATCTTCAAGTGAGACTGTGGAAGGACTAAATTTCGTCTTTATTGGGGATGACGCGTTTGGTTTGCATGAACATCTTTTGAAACCTTATCCCTTACGTAACTTAACAGCTCAACAGAAGATATTCAATTATCGCCTGTCTAGGGCAAGACGGGTGGTTGAAAATGCGTTTGGCATTATGGCCAGCAGATTCCGAATCTTCCACACCGCTATGAATGTAGCAGTGGAAAAAGTCGACATTATTGTGGAGTGCTGCTGTATGCTACACAATTTTTTACGATGCACAACAGTGTCATACATGCCATCATCTGCAGTTGATATGGAAGACATTACCAGTGGGACAATTGTGCCAGGTGACTGGAGAAATGACAGTACTGGTTTGCAAAATTTAGCTCCTGCAAGGCCTAGACTACCAACTGCCAATGCACGTCAGAATCGACAAAATTATACTGATTATTTTGTAGGCAGGGGGGCAGTTGCATGGCAGGATTTTATATAGCTATATATAATATGGTTTATTGTCTAATAATTGCTGGTAATGTGTAAAACATATTAATTTGGTAACCCATGACTCTACATTCAAAATACATTTCAATAAAACATTTATAGTAAATATATACAGTTAAATACTTTTTTTCATCTGCAGTATGTAACAGTCTTGTTACTTCTATTAGTGTCAGGTTAAAGCTTGGAGGAGGAGTTTTCATTCTACTTTGACTGTCCTATGAAGCTACAGGACCACTGACCCTCTGTCTGCACAGTGCTAATTAGCCCTGTGCTGATCACATGCACTCAATATCCCCCCCCCCCCAAAAAAAAAAAAAAGCTATAGCAATACACATCAAATAGAGCATGTGCACCTTGTCCCCTAGCCTCTGTTCTATCAGGAGATGGATTGGGGACAGTGAAAGAAGGGAACAGAGAAAACAAGATTAAATGGTCATTGTAACTAATGCAGTGGATTAACCCTTGTTTCACAATGAGTGCAACAAGAATGCTTTACTGGATATAGATGACATGCTGATTTTAATATTGTGGTTTTGGTTAGACTTTCAATTTCAAAATATTCATGCAAGAAGGTATAGTAGTGTACAAATTATTCACTACTCTATTGGCAGTTGTTTAAAAAAAGAATATAACATATGATACAACATAATTTTACCTGTGTTTGTGTTTGGGACATATCCTCTGTTTCAGATAATGCACTGGAGTCTGATGCCCCACTTGCTTGAAGAGTACAATGGGACTCTCTGGGATCATCTGAATCAGCTAAGAACATCAGGTCTTTGAAGTACCACAAACGTGGCACATACACATCCTCAGCTCCTGCACCAGATTTTTTGGAGGCTTGTATTTTTTTGTACTCCTTCTTAAAAACGGTGCGCAAGTTAGCAATCTTGTTCTTCACATAGTGTTCTGTGGGTTCAACACAAACTGCTTTACATAGTTCTTTTAGTTCTTTGACAGCTTCATCACGCTTATAGCGATTGGAATAATCCCTTGACCTGACATCCCATAAGCAGGATAATTCTCTGTATTTATCAATAAATTGCGGTAGGAAATCAGGAGATGTGAATTTAGAAGCCATTGTCCTTTAACTAAAAACACACAAAAAAAAATATATATATATATCAAATTTCAAAGGTATTATAATACATGTGTAGAATTTCACAAATGGCCATCTAGAACACACAGGCCTGAATACCATAACAGGACAGCTACAATATTACAATAAATGGTACTTACATCAATCACACACACATCCATGGACACATTAAATAATCAACATAGAGTCCCCAGATCAAACTTACCTCAGGTATCTATGTTAGAATTTTCGTCTATTGAACGAATATTCCTTCCTACGTGACGTCACGAAACCGCGTGCGTTCGTATAATCACATGCGATGTATCATGTACAGGCCACGCCTCTTCATTAATACAGTGCACAGTTGCAGACATTATGGCAGAGCACATGGCAGATTCTCCAGGTGCAGAGCCACAGATTGAGGATTTGGAGATTGTGGAGGTGGAGGTGGAGGGAAGTCAGCCAATAAATCCAATGACAAGAAGGAGAAAGAAGAAAGCCACCAACATGACTTTGGAGATGGTAGACATGGTGAATATACTGCAAAAGAAGGATTATGATTGTCGGGAGCAAGTATACAGCAACATGAACATACGCAAAGATGCAATACTAGAGAAGGTGCAACATGTTTTACGCAAACGCCATGGCATTGAACGCACAAAAGACCAGTTAAGAAAACGATGGTCTGACCTGAAATTAAGAGAAGAAAATCAGCTTAGAAAGATCAACAAAATAATCCACAAAAGTAAGTACTGTATATTTATGATCTTCTTGTATGCTTATTCCATCATATTTGAGTGTTATATGCCATCTGTGTGCCATGTGCATCCTTTCTGCTTTCACCCATTTTGCTTGTGAATCTACATTGCAGTAGGTTGCTTGACTTTACAAATATACAAATGTTTGAAGTTTGCAAATGTGAAAATGCTATATTCCACCTGCACCTACTGTACATTTATATATTTTTTGCATTTAGGAAGCCGAAAAAAGAAACATGGAGAGGTGGAAATAGCACATGACGATTTGGAGCCGACAAGTGCTCAGTCTGACATGGCTCCAGACACAATCATACTGACGCCTGTTGAAGGGAGTGATGAGAGCAACCATGTGTCCACTTCAGGTAAATTAACTTTATTTTTTGACTCTGCTTTATTTTTTTAATGTTATTATTTTTTTAAATTTCATAATTTGGCTTTTTTTATAGCTGTTGGATCATCTGCTTCATGCAGCTCAACGTTGCACAGTACATCAGCGAACAGAATGATTGCGGATTTAAAGGCATTAAATGCTGACATTGAGAATGTGCGCACTACCCTGAATTCTTTTCCACGTAGAATTTCAGAGATCATTGAGCAATTATCTACAGTTTGAATTGTTCTGATGTTTATATTGTTCGTTGCATGGTTCGTTTTTGCACATTAACATGCACCTTTTTATACCTAATGGGGGTTATTTACGAAAGGTAATTCCACTTTGCACTACAATAGCACTTGATGTGCACTTGGAAATGCATTTGCTGTAAATCTGCGGGGAGTAGATCTGAAATGTGGGTAAGCTCTGCTGATTTTATCATGTGCAAGATAAAATGCTGTTTTTTATTTTCCTTGCATGTCCCCCTCAGATATACAGCGACTGCACTTCCAAGGGCACTTTCAGTGCAATTTCAAGTGCACTTTGCTATTGTAGTTTGCACTTGTAGTGCAAAGTGGATGTGCCTTTAGTAACTAACCCCCATAGTGTTCTTGTTCATCTTTACAACGTAGCTCAATGGATCCTTATGGTGCAAATGTACACATTTCCACATTGCACAGCAGTTGTAGGCAATGTTTTGACATGTACAGTTTTAATGCATACATATTGTGCATCTTGGACACTTGTTAAACTTTTATAGTTTTTAAAAAACTATGTTTTTTGTATACGTGTACCGAGTAGTATACTGCATCTTTATTAAAATAATGTCTTTTCAAGAATTCCTTCCATTTTAATGCAGCTATGTTTTGGTCCACCTCTACATATATTGCATACCTATTGCACATATGGAAACTTTATATGCTTGTGTCTACCGTATTGTCCACCTCTAGACAGTAGCACACTGTATCCCTACTGTGATAATGTTCACTTTTTCATAATTGCACTACTACTGTACAAAATGCATAGTGGTTTTATATAAAGATGTTATATTTTTGTATTTAGAAGTTTAACTTTTAATGAAGAAAATAAAGCATGGAACCATTCCTGTTTTGGGTTTGGCACAATAAATCTGTGCTTGTTTGAATTTGGTGTGGAGTGTCTTTATTTTAATCATTATTAATAATCATTAATGCATGATGTGATACCACCTACATGTATTCACCACACTTGATGTTATAGATGATTTGAAATTTCAATTATACAATAAACATTCATAGGAACATTTTTTTTTCCCCCACTTTGCTTGCAGACATGTTGGCACCTCCTGGGTTAAAACACTTTTTTTAAGAGCAAATTTGCTGCAATAGGTTATAGCCTGCTTTCTTTATATTTTTTCCTGCCATGACATAGAAGGTGTGAAAGGACCAGCACAGACATTTGTGTTTGTTTCACTTTTCTTGGTCACTTGTTGGCACCTCATCAGACTTTACTGTGGCCTATAGTTTTTCCTGTATTAATATCATTTCGAGTTGTAGTCGAAAATTTGTTCGTGGGTTTCTGTATGTTTTCCTTCCGGTTCGAACTTTCTGGGGATCATGCGCAGTTCTGTTTCTTAGGTAAAATCGTCCAATTCTGCCATTAACGATCCGAAATTTGGACGATTTTTATTAAAAAACCCAACATGTTGGATCTGTCAATTTGGGCTGTCGTACGAAAATCGCGTGTCGCACATACCACACTAACGATACGAAAAACGGACGATTTTACTTTCGATTTGGATTTTCGATCGAAATTCGCATCGTGTATGGCCTGCATAACAGATTGGCCTTCAGCAACTGTTGAGTCAAATATGACAAGTATTGAAAGTGGTTGTAAAGTCATTTTTTTTTCTTTAAAATATTGCTTTATATTTTTTTATATTGCTTTATGTAAATGCTCTGCATTTACAGTGAACAGAGCAGCTCAGAACCTTCTCTTCTGGGGTCCCTTGCCAGCAATTTTGACTCTTTTGCTTCTGTGTCTGTCCACATAGCAGCTAGCTATGAAGGCAGACATGTGGGCTTTGTTCTCGAGCTGGGGTGTGTCCATGGACACAGAGCCCGGTCCGACCACACCACTTAGCCTCTGCTCAGCCTCACTGAGTTTAATTGACAGAACCAGGATCCAATGGCTCCCCCTGATATCTGCAAGGCCTGTGAGACCACAAAATGGGGAAAGAAAACTTGCAGCCAAGACATCGCTGGGTCCTCAAAGGACTCAGGTAAGTATTGGGGCAATCAGTGTCAGTTTTTTTATCTTAATAAAGTGAAGGCATCAAGGTAAAAACCCTTTACCACTACTTTAACAGCATAGGTAAAGTACCATCAATACCTTTGAGCAAACGCACCAAGGACAAGGTTCACCTAATAGAAAGAAAACTCTGCATGACCTTACCTTGAAGCAGAACCTTGTTGATGGGAGGCCTGAGAACAAGAGACAGTGGTGGATGACCCAGTAGACAGAAGTGGATGAGCAGCGGACTGGCAACCAGCAACTGTTGAGGCAAGAGGTAATTCAGAGAACAGCCAACATTCCACAAAACAGATCGAAAGTACTGTTTAAGAGTAGACCCAGGACATGACTCAGAACACATGTAACAAACCTACCTTAAAGCTGAACTTTGTGAAATTTGTTGCTGGTTAAGGATCAAAAGTGGTAGATGACCTGAAGATGGAATTGGCACTCAGTAGACAGCAGCGGACTGGCAACCAGCAACTGTTGGGGCAAGATTCAATTCTGAGCACAGCCAACATTCCACACAACAGAAAGTGCTATTAAAGTCTTGTTTTAAAAAGAACAAAGGAAAAAAAAAACATTTTATACTTACCTGCTCTATGCAATGGTTTAGCACAGAGCAGCCTGGATCTTCCCAAGCAGGTGCGCTCCTGAGACACAACTCTGCATGTCCATTCACACACAGAGCTGAGCCCGATTAGCTCTCTGGCTGTGATTGACAGCAGTGGGAGCCAATGGCTACTGCTTCTGCCTCAGCCAATCAGAGGTGAGTACCCACAGAGCCGAGGCTCTCGTGCACATCGCTGGAGCATGATAGGACTCAGGTAAGTATTAGGGGGGTGCTACACAAGTTTTTTTTTTATCTTCATGTATATGATGCATGAAGGTAAAAACCTTGAGCCTTTACAACCACTTTAAGAGCAGACCCAGGACATGACTCAGAGAACGCATTGCAGGAACCTACCTTAAAGCAGAACTTTGTGGAACTTGTTGCTGGTTGTGGATCAAAAGAGGCAGTAGTGGATGACCTGAAGATGGAATTGGTACCCAATAGTCATAGACAGCAGAACTTTGTGAAACTTGTTGCTGGTTCGGAATCACGAAAAACAGTGGTGGATGACCTGAAGATGGAATTGGCACTCAGTAGACAGCAGTGGATGAGCAGTGGACTGGTAACCAGCAACTGTTGGGGCAATAAGAAGTCAATTCAGAGCACAACTAACATTCCACACAACAAAGTGATAAATTCTTGTGGGTTTTTTCTTTAAACATTTTATACTTACCTGCTCTGTAATGGTTTTGCATAAGAGCAGCCTGATCCTCTTTTCAGGTCCCCTGCCGACACTCCTGCTGAGTGCCCCCCAGAGCAAGCAGCTTGCTCTTGTGGCACACAAGCAGGAGCACTCCTGGGATGTCGATCTATGTGTCCATTCACACAGAGCCATGGCTCGGCCTGGCCCCCTCCCTCCCTCTCCATATTGGCTCACTGCCTGTGATTGACAGCCAATGGCTCCCACTGCTGCCTCAGCCTTCCAAAAGGAGTTAGTCCCCACAGAGCTTAAGCTCTCGTGCACATTGCTAAAGAATAATGGGGCTCAGGTATTAGGGGGTGCCACACAGGATTTTTTTTTTTAAGAAAACCTTGAGCCTTTAGAACCACTTTAAGAGCAGGCCCAGGACATGACACAGAAAGAACACATTGCAAGAACCTACCTTAAAGCTGAACTTTGTGGAACTTGTTGCTGGTTCTGGATCAAAAGAGGCAGTGGTGGATGACCTGAAGATGGAATTGGCACCCACTAGTCATAGGCAGCAGTGGATGAGCAGCAGACTGGCAACCAGCAACTGTTAGAGCAATAAAGAGAGGCAATTCAGAGCACCACCAACATTCCACACAACAGATTGAAAATACTGTTTAAGAGCAGACCCAGGACATGATTCAGAAAGAACACATTGCAGGAACCTACCCCTAAAGCTGAACTTTCTGAAACTTTTTGCAGGTTGGGGATCACAAAAGACAGTGGTGGATGACCTGTAGCTAGAATTGGCACCCAGTAGGCAGCAGTGAATGAGCAGCGGACTGGCAACCAGCAACTGTTGAGGCAAGAGAAGTAATTCAGAGCAAAGCTAACATTCCACACAACAGATAGAAAGTACTGTTTAAGAGCAGACCCAGGACATGACTCAGAAAGAACATTGCAGGAACCCACCTTAAAGCAGAACTCTGAAACTTGTTGCTGGTTGGGGATCAAAAGAGGCAGTGGTGGAAGACCTGAAGATGGAATTGGCACCCAGTAATCGCAGACAGCAATGGATGAGCAGCAGACTGGCAACCAGCAACTGTTAGAGCAATAAAGAGGTATTTCAGATTACTGCCAACATTCCATACAACAGATCGAAAGAAGTGCTTAACCGCTTTGGGACCACCCCATAGCAGATTTACTGCTACAGGGTGGGCGCTCTGTGCAGAATCACGCATTTATACACATGATTCTGCACTTCCGGGCTTTTACACAGTGGGAGCTAATCAGCAAGACCCGTGGACCGAATGTCCACCGGGACCCATGATCATTCAGTACTCTGACAAAATGAGTAAGTAAACAAGGCAGATTGTCTTCTGTACACACAGAATGACATAGATCCTGTGTTTATGAAGCAGAATCACTGATCCATGTCTTTCAGTATGAAAAGGACCTTCCCCACAATTAGCAAGCACTCCCTAGGCACACATTTAACCCTTTGATCGCCCCATATGTTAAGCCTTCCCTGCCAGTGTCATTAGTACAATAACAGTGCATATTTTTAGCATTAATCACTGTAATAATGTCACTGGTTCCCAAAAGTGGCAGTGTCCAACATTCTCACATTCTAGCAGTTCCGCTATAAGTCGCTGATCGACACCAATATCAGTGTATATATATATTGGTTTGTAGACACTATGGGGTTGATTTACTAAAGGAACAGACTGTGCACTTTGCAAAGTGCATTTGCCCTTAGAAAGTGCAATTGCTTCAAAGCTTAGTACATGAGGTAAAGCTTCACTTTGGAAAGAATACCCAATCACGTGCAAGGAAAAAAAAAAAAACAGCATTTTTGCTTGCACATGATTGGATGATGGAAGTTATCAAAGCTTCTGCTCATTTACTAAGCTCTGAAGCAAAAGCACTTGTAGAGTGCAATTGCACTTTGCAAAGTGCACAGTCTATTTGCCTTTAGTAAATTAACCCCTATAACTTTTGTACAAACCAATCAATATATGCTTATTGAGATTTTTTTTTACCACAAGTATATAACAGAATACATATTGGCCTAAATTAATGAAGACATTTGATTTGACATTTTCTTATTGAATGCTCTATAGCAAAAAGGAAAATACTAGGTTATTTTCAAAATTGTGTCTTATTTTGCTTATAGCGTAAAAAATAATAAAAACGCAGAGGTGATCAAATCCTACCAAAAGAAAGATCTATTTGTGGAGAAAAAAAAAGGACACATTTTATTTGGGTACAACGTCGCACAATTGTCAGTTAAAATAACAGTGCCGTATTGCAAAAAATAGCCTGGTCAGGAAGGGGGTAAACCTTCCAGAGCTGAAGTGGGTAAAGTGATAATCAAGTCTTGTTAAAAAAATTTAAAAAAAAACCCACACACCAGTTCTGTGCCCTGTACAGTGTAATGGTGCACTCTAATGGGGATAATCATCATTTGGGTACTGACTGTACTGATCTGGGGGGCATTCTAATGATTGCAGTGCCAGTGCCCAGCAGCCCAGGGAAAATCAGAGTGCCAAGAATAGACCACAGGGCAGGATGTCTCTTACAACAGCTCAGCTCAGACTCCAGATTAGGCTGTCTGCTGCTGACAGATCAAATGAGACTGAGGACTGCAAAGTGGTGTCTCACTCCCCCCTCCCCCTCTCCAGGCTCACTCAGCAGCAGCTCCCTTATGAAAAGAAAAGCCAGTAACAGTCAGCAACCATCCTTCAAATGCTTCCTCCTCCTCCTCCCCCTCCACGGACCAACAACAGGAAACCCCCCCCCCCCCCCCCCCACCCCCTCTTGTGTCTGAATAGCACAGCAGACACAGCCAGCTCCCTGCTCTTCTCCCTCCCCAGCGGTCTACCATGTAAAGAATCAGCCAGCTCAGCTGTTAACATATCTTCAGGGTTCTGGGCTGGGCTGGGCTGGGCTGGAGCTCTCTCTCAACACCATGCTTCCTCCATCCCCTTCTTTTGCACACCAAATGCAGAGGCACCACGTGTCACAGGGTCTTTTATAAGGTTGCACCTCTGCACAGCACTCTGGATCAATCCGCCCCCCTCTCAGCCAGATCTAACTAAGCATCAGCGGCTTATGCGGCTGTATCCCTCCTCTTCAAAAAAGAGTCCCCAGCCAAGCAGGGCAGGATTCACATCAAGTAAAATATATTTTTTCTTTAAATGTGCACATTTTATGCCACTACCTCAGTGGAATTTTTGGGGGTGCTATGAGGGTGCTTGAAGATATTTTGGGGTGGCTTCAGCACACCCAAGCACCCACCTAGCGCCGCCCCTGCTGGAGGACTGTATTGCTGCAGAGTGTGCGTGGGCCCAGAAGTCTGTCTGGGGCCTACTACTACTACTGCAGGGATGGTCCTGTGCTGTCTGTCCTGCGGGAAGAAGCCGGAGGAGGATAGGAAGAAGATCCAGGGGAGGACCCGTCTTGGAAGGATCATGCGGAGCGCTGGTCTAGAGAGGGGCCTGGTGACTCAATTGGAGGACACATCTTAACTCAACCTACAACATAGTACTGCCGGGTCGGCCTAAAGGTTCTGGTACTGTGTTACTGATCATCTAAAACTACTACGTCCTGTGGCAGAGGATCGTGCAGCTACATTGTTCTTCTCAAGTCTGTGGCAGAGATTTTTCTTGTTCGTGCTACGCTCTGGCTGCTAGGTCAGTGAGAGAGGCCTATCCGGGTGTAAAAGATTAAATCTTGGACTCAAAGAATACTCGTCCTTAAGATATTCAAGTACTTAAAGATCAAAGACAGAAAAGGTATTTGAACTTCCCTGAAACTCCCCCTCTACCTCTTTCCTGCTACTTCTTTCGTTTATCTCCCATTAAAGCATTGGAAAAGTACTAAAGTGACTGGTTCATACGTTGTGAATACAAAGTTCAACATGGACTCTAGGTTCCTGATATGGTGAAAATACAGGTAATGGGTGGCGGCAACAGCCCGATCAAAATCAGCAGCTCCTAATGGAGTTATTGCTACACACATATATATATTTGGGCATAAGCCCTGTGCACCTTAGCGTTCCTCCAACATATTGTTACTTTTGTGTTCCTGTAAGCTCAGCATCCCACTGCTGCTAAAATACTCCTTGAGCCATGCTCCCTTGTGCAGTAAGTGTTTCTTATTAGTATTACGTATCCTGTCTGTAAGAGCAGTACTCCAGCTTGGTCCAAACAAACTATTTAAAGAGACAGAAAACATGAAATTAAGCTTTAACCAGTTGCCGCCCTCCCACGTTCAAATGATGGAGGGGCAGTGTGGCTCTCATTCTGGTCGGACGTCCACTCTGTGAGTAGTGCACTTCAACACTGCATCTGTTATGCAATCCTGTTTTTATTTAGCAATACACCTTTAAGACCCTCCCACTGTTTGGCCACAGCCACCCTATGATGTAGCATGCAAAATGCACCACATTGCTACTCCCCTCCTGAGAGAGGGGTGGGGAGTTGGGGGGGGGGGGTTACGTTCCTGCACTTATACTCTGAGAAAAAAAGCTCTACTAATAATTTAATATTAATTAATAAATGAATATGGATTGTGGCATAATTAGAGTATTTGACACCCAGGGCTGCTCTATACAACATTTTTTTCAGTAATAGTAATGCAATAAACACAAAATATATAATATATATTAATAATATATATAAAAAAAATATAGCGCTTACCCAAATAGTGTAAAAAACAATATGAAAAATGTGAAACAAATAGTATATTATAAAAGGTGCTGCTACTTCTGTAAGCCTGAATACAAGACCAATCTGTAAATAAAATAAAATATATACGTGCGCAACCTACTTATCACTTATTCATAAGTGACACATATACCAAATCATATCCGTGGTAAATCATTGAATGAATTCAATCATAAAAAAATGTATATTAAAAAATAAATCCAGTCCACATTGGACTATTTCACTGTGGACTGGATTTATTTTTTAATACTAATGAAATTAAACAAAATTTTCTAATCAGAAAAGAAAAACTCAGACCATGAAAACCAATGTTAATCTACGTGGTGGTCAACAAAGTCCCTATTTACACTAGTGGCTAGAGTTGGGCCAAACACCCCCCTTGTTCGGTTCTCACCAGAACTCCCGAACATGTAAAAAGTTCAGAACCTGAGCCGCAAACTCTATTAAAGTCTATAGGACCCAAACTTGAAAAATGAAGTCACCATTTTGAAGGCTTATATGCAAGCTGGCCATAAAAAGGGTATGGGTGCCCGGGTACTGCCCTGGGGGACATGTATCAATGCAAAAATGTTTTAAATAAAGATTTACGTTCATGGCTTGAAGGGGTTAAACTGGGTTGATGCCGGAAGCTGCCGTTTTTTAGAGCAAGCGGTTGGCTTTTTAGTGATAAAAGCCACATCGGCTATCCTAAAGTAGCAGGAGGTCCCCCACCGCCTTCCGCCTCTTTTCCCGAGCCTCCCATCCCATCGGGAGACCTGAGCCACCAGCCGGCGTGACCGCTACCTAGGCTGAGACCTTGAACAAAGCCGAATTCGGCTTTGATCGGGTCTCCGATGTAAAATCCCAGAAGGGACGTCACGACACACCGATTTTAAAAAAATGACAGTATCACCGATTTTGCCGATCTGAATACTTTTAAGTGCAAAGTAGGGCCCGATCCCTCCATAAAGAGTACCTGTCACCACCTATTACTGTCACAAGGGACAATGTAAAATGTAAAACAATGTAAAAAATAAATCAATAAAATAAATCAGAAAAAATAAATGTTTAAAGCGCCCCTGTCCCCGCGTGCTAGTGCAGCAAAAAAAAGCATACGTAAGTTGCGCCCGCAAATGTAAACGGTGTTCAAATCATACATGTGAGGTATTGCCATGATCGTCAGAGTGAGAGCAATAATTCTAGCAAAAGACCTCCTCTGTACCTCTAAACTGGTAACCGTTATATTTTTTAAAGCGTCGCCTATGGAGATTTTTAGGTACCGTAGCTTGTTGCCATTCCACGAGTGTGCGCAATTTCAAAGCATGACATGTTAGCTATCTGTTTACTTTGCGTAACATCATTTTTCACATTATACAAAAAATGTGTGCTAACTTTACTGTTTAGTTTTATTTTTTATTCATGAAAGTGTCTTTTTTTCCCAAAAAAATTGCATTTGAAAGACCGCTGCACAAATGCCATGTGACATTAAATATGAACGATCGCCATTTTATTGTTCTACTGTCTCTGCTAAAAAAATATATATAATGTTTGGGGTTCTAATGCCTCGTTTCCACTGAGCGGATCGGTTCGGTACGGTACGCTATTTTGGGTGTTTCCATTATGAAAGCGGCCCATACAACTGAACCGTGATGCTCCATTCAGGGTCCTGCTTCAGATGTGGGGCCATAGAAAATGGAATGGTTCGGTTAGGGCGGAGCTACGATACATTCCGCTGATTGGCTGACAGAAAACCCTCTGCTGTGCTATGCTGAGGCATTTTTTCTAAACCCTGTATTGCCCCTTGTGGTCCCACTTGCAGTGGAAACGCTCACCAGAATAGACCGGACCATTCTAGGCCATTCAAACTGTACCGACCCAAACCGATCCGCTCAGTGGAAATGAGGCATAAGTAATTTTCTAGCAAAAAATACGTATTTTAACTTGTAAACAACAAATGTCAGAAATAGGCTTGGAATAAAGATCACGATTCTCTCACGTTTCTGAAGAACTTTTTTATTTCAACCACTTGCTTACTGGGCACTTAAACCCCCCTCCTGCCCAGACCAATTTTCAGCTTTCAGTGTTCTCACACTTTGAATGACAATTACTCAGTCATGTAATACTGTACCCAAATGATTTTTTTGTCCTTTTTTCATACAAATAGAGCTTTCTTTTGGTGGTATTTGATCACCTCTGGGTTTTTTATTTTTTGCGCTATAAATGAAAAAAGACCGAACATTTTGAAAAAAAAACCCCACATTTTTCTTAGTTTTTGTGATAATATTTTGCAAATTATTAATTTTTCTTCATAAATTTTGGCCACAATTTATACTGCTACATATCTTTGGTAAAAATAACCCAAATTAGTGGATATTATTTGGTCTGTGTGAAAGTTAGTCTACAAGCTGTGGTGCAAATCATAAAAAATTGATCACACCTGATGTACTGGTGGCCTATCTCATTTCTTGCGACCCCCCAAATGACCCATTTTTTGAAAGTAGACATTCCAAGGCATTTAGTAAGATGCATAGAGAGATTTTTGATGTTGTAATTTTTTCCCACAATTCTTTGCAAAATTAAGATTTTTTTTCCCCACAAAATTGTCATTGTTATAGGTTATTTCTCTCACATGGCATTTGTATACCACAAATGACTCCCCAAAATACATTCTGCTACTCCTCCTAACTATGGCGATACCACATGTGGGACTTTTTCACAGCCTGGCCACATAGAGAGGCCCGACATGCAGGGAGCACCATCAGCTGTTCTAGGAGCATAAATTACACATCTAACTTGTTGACTACCTATTACACTTTTGAAGGTCCTGGAGCACCAAGACAATGACACGTGACACTGATGTGGCACTGATGACAGATGGCGCTGATACGTGGCACTGATGACACATGACACTAATGTGGCACTGATGACAGATGCACTAATACGTGGCACTGATGGCACGTGACACTGATGTGGCACTGATGACAGATGGCACTAATACGGGGCACTGATGACACGTGACACTGATCTGGCACTGATGACAGATGGCTCTAATACGTGGCACTGATGGCACGTGACACTGTGGCACTGATGACAGATGGCATGTGACACTGATGTGGCACTAATGACACGTGGCACTGATGACAGATGGCACGTATATGTGGCACTGATGGCACGTGACACTGATGTGGTACTGATGACAGATGGCACTGATGACACGTGACACTGATGTGGCACTGATGACAGATGGCCCTGATGACACGTGACACTGATAACAGATGGCAGGTGACACTGACAGGTGGCACTGATGACAGATGGCACTGACAGATGGCACTGGGGACTTTTTCATAGCCTGGCCACATAGAGAGGCCCAACATGCAGGGAGCACCATCAGGTGTTCTAGGAGCATAAATTACACATCTAACTTGTTGACTACCTATTACACTTTTGAAGGCCCTGGAGCACCAGGACAATGACACGTGACATTGATGTGGCACTGATGACAGATGGCGCTGATATGTGGCACTGATGACACTAATGTGGCACTGATGACAGATGGCGCAGATACGTGGCACTGATGACAGGTGGCACTAATACGTGGCACTGATGGCACGTGGCACTGATGTGGCACTGATGACACGTGACACTGATGTGGCACAGATGACAGATGGCACTAATACGTGGCACTGATGGCATGTGACACTGTGGCACTGCTGAGAGATGGCATGTGACACTGATGTGGCAGCGATGACACTAATATGTGGCAATGATGACACGTGACACTGATGTGGCACTGATGACAGATAGCACTGATGACACGTGACACTGATAACAGATGGCACGTGACACTGACAGGTGGCACTGATGACAGATGGCGCTGACAGGTGGCACTGACAGGTACTGTGGGCACTATATTTACTGTGTTTTAGTGTTCACTCACAATCTGCAGCACAGAAGCTCTCCCTCCTCACACGCTGTCTCTGTGAGAGGAGGGAGAGCTGGCAATTAGAGATGATCTCATATGTTTACATTTGAGATCATCCCTCATTGGACACGCCGTGCTAAATGACTGCTGTGATTGGCCATTTAGCACGATCTGTGATTGGCTCTGTCCAAGGGACACGGCCAACACAGATTTTCCCCGATGCACGCCCGCGGCGGCGTGTGGGGAACAAGTAAGCAGGAAGACTTCCAGGGACGCCCTCCCGGCAATTTAGCGCCGAGCTGTAGCCATCTTTCGGCTATAGCGCGGGCGCGGAGTGGTTAAAGATTTACAACCCCTGAACATTAGGTTATCAAAGAAGATGGCAATAAAATAAGACATAATACTGTTTGCTTCAATCAAATTTAAAGAAATGTAATGAAAAATAATGTAATGTGTAAAAAGAAACAATTACCATTAAGTTTTATATTAGGATATTTTTTTTTTTTTTTTAGTACTCGCTGATACCAGTTACCAACAACTACCGAATGTTTTTTGTTTACACTTGAATGGTACAAAGCATTGAAAAGTTATTTTACAATTATTGTAAATTATTATTATTGTTTTATTTTTGTAATTTTTTATTTATAACAGGCAAAGGGGGCCCACATGGACCGACATAATACAGTATACACTAAATCCATATCAAACAGAGTTACATAACACACCTATATGGTACAATTAGCATTGTTATTGAAAGGTAAATGCAGGGGCGTAACTAGAAATAGCAGGGCCCCATAGCAAAATGTTGTATGGGGCCCCCCTGCAAACATCCCCCCCCACAGCTGCCTTAGTGTCAATGCAGCATGACCTGTGCCACATATAGCGTGACCTGTGCCCAATTCAGTGTGACCTGTGCCCAATGCAGCATGACCTGTGCCCAATGCAGCGTGACCTGTGCCCCATACAGCGTGACCTGTGCCCAATGCAGCGTGACCTGTGCCCCATACAGCGTGACCTGTGCCCCATACAGCGTGACCTGTGCCCCATACAGCGTGACCTGTGCCCCATACAGCGTGACCTGTGCTCCATACAGCGCTGCCTGTGCCCAATACAGCCTGGTCTGCCTGTGCCCCATACAGCCCCACCTATGCAGAGGAAGAGGCAAGCCACCCGGATCAGCAGAGAGCGGGATTGCCCGCTGTAATAGCTTTCATTTGAATTTCCCGTCTTCCCGGGGGTTATTTGGTCACATAGCCCCACCTCTTGGCCTGACGCTTTGATGACATCACACGTCCTGCATTGGATTGGCGTTCTGTCTATCAAAGGCGCCAGGCCAAGAGGTGGAGCTATGTGACGTGAGCCCCGGGAACACTGGAAGTTCTAATGAAAGCTATTACATCGGGCAATTCAGCTCTCTGCTGATCCGGCTGGCTTGCCTCTTCCTCTGCACAGGTGAGGCTGTATGGGGCACAGGCAGACCAGGCTGTATTGGGCACAGGCAACGCTGTATTGGGCACAGGTCACGCTGCATTGGGCACAGGTCACAGCATGCCTCTTCCTCTCCTCTCTCTTCCCCTGGCTGGGAGACTGTGCTGGTGGTGCTCTCATCCTCACTGGGCCCCACTTGGCTGCGGGCCCCATAGCGCCCGCATGGGTCGCTATGGTGGTGGTTACGCCCCTGGGTAAATGTATACATCTTGGTATGCACAATTATATAGTTGTCAAAGATTATTCTCATTTACCGTGCAACATTACTGAGGTTACCATCGGGGTGTGTGCATGTTAATGACAGGAAGCTTTTCACTTTGGTGGAAGACCCATGTGTTTCCTGCGTCGTGGTGAGTTAAGTTTGTACGGTCCCATGAGCTCCCTCCCTTCTTTTTCCTTTTTTCCCAAGAGTTATAGAAGTGTCCTAAGACTAGGAAGAGAGAAAGAGTGAAAGGAGGAGAAGAGTGGGATGGGGGGGGGGAGGGGGTTAGGGGAATGTTCCCCGCGATCATGGAGTAATTGTAGTAGTTGCTAAGGTGCAACTATGATACTATCTATCCTGTATACAGAGTTTAGGAATTGAATTTGCCATGTGGATGTTCAATGAGCTGATGAAGTTTCGCGTAGAGCCTGGCCCTCGCTTGAGTATATGAACATGTACTGCCATGTTTTGGAAAATTTTTCCTGTCTGTTTTGTGCAGTATGAATGAGGTCTTCCATTTTTTTAATTTCTTCTACTTTTTTGATCCATACATCTATGGTTGGTGGAATTGGGGACTTCCATTGTAATGGGATGCAGGCTTTAGCTGCGTCCAGGAGATGTCGGATCACAGACTTTTTGTATGTCTTTGTGGGAATATTGGATGCATGTAAGAGAAAAAATGCTGGGTCATCAATAATGTTATAGTCTGTGAATTTCTGTACCGTCCTCCGTATTGTTTGCCAAAAATTCGTCAGTCTAGGACACGACCAGAAAACATGCAGTAGTGTCCCTTTTTCTGTTTGGCAACGCCAACAGAGGTCAGATGTCGTCGGGAAGAATTTGTGCAGCAGTGCTGGGGTTCTGTACCAGAGTGATAGGATTTTGTAATTTGTCTCCTGAGTCTTGGCACACATAGAGGATTTGTGTGTAAATCTAAGTATTTGTTGTTTCTTGGTTATGTTAAAATCACAATTCAGTACTTTTTCCCATTTAAGTATGTCCGGTGGTACGAAATCTGGTGGGGGTGTATTCAGGAGGCTATAGGTCAGAGAGAGCGTGTGTTGTAGTATCCCCAGGGTCGAATATAGGTCTTCAAATGTGGTAAGTATTTGTACATTCGTGGGAGGTTAGATGGTTTTAAGGAAATGGCTCAACTGAAGCGCCCTCAAGAAGTCCAATCTAAATAGGCCTATGGGGTCAGTAAGTTCTGTGATTGTTTTCCATCTTCCTCCAGAGCTAAAGTGGGAGGCTTGGTATAGACCTGACTCAACCAGATTCCCAAAGACCGCATCCCGCAAGCCTGGTGTAAACAATGGGTTCCCCAATATGGGATATAGAGGGGAGTTTGGTGAGGACAGGGTTGCCCAAGAGAGAAGCCGAGCACAAATTTGTATAGTATTTCCTATTAGTGGATGTTATTTAATCTCTATCGGGACAGCCGAGTAGCACCATGGAGCAATTATTATTATTGTGTTCACAATAATTTTGCACTTTTTTCAATGTGAAAAGTGGAAAAATATGTTAAAGGTGTAAAAATATTAATGAACAAAGCAAACCAAAAACAAAAGGTTTAATTCTTAATAGTTTATAAAATAGAAATAAATTGAAAAAAAATCAGCAGGAAAATAATAATTAAATGGAGAAGGAGAATAAGAAATTAATAAGGCTTATTAGAGTTAATTAAAGGTTAATAAGGGTTACAGAGGAACAATTTAAAGTGGAACTTCGGTAATTTTTTCATCTTTCCATATATTAAATCTTCTGCCCTTGTTGTTTTAACTTTGGACAGTAAAACATTTTTTTTCTTGCCAGTAAATACCTTTTACAGCCCACTCCCTGTTTCTTGTCTGAAAAAATTGATGACATCATGCACAGCTCTCTCTCTCACTCTTGTGAGAGTTTGCCAGGAAGGGAGGGGGATGTGTTATAAGAGTGCCAATGAGAGCTGCAGAGCTAGAGATGTATGTCTGTGTAAATCCAGGAAGTGAACAGGCAGCAGCTTCATCTGCCCACAGTTAAAATGATTGCAGCCAGACTTAGTGGAGGGAGATTTCTGCAGCATATTTGGCAAGTACAGTATATATAAAATAACATGCAGTAGTGGTTTGAGGGAAGCTTCAGAATGGCAAATATGTTTTTATTAAAAATTATGTGAGTAGACTGCAGTTCCTCTTTAATAAGGTTGCAACTTCATTTACAGACCAAAGTTCATCCCTTTGATCTGTAAATGAACAGAAAGATACAATGTTTCTTTTTATCGCTTTCAGTGCTGAGCAGTTTTGTTGATAAACATTTATATTGATGTTGATTGGTTTGCGCAAAAGTTATATATAATAAATAGGGGATAGATTTATGGCATTTTTATTAATATTTTTTTTTAAATTAGTAATGGCGGTGATCAGCGATTTTTATTGTGACTGCGAAATTGTGGTGGACAGATCAGGCACTTTTGACACTATTTTGGGACCAGTGATATTTATACAGTGATCAGAGCTAAAAATATACACTGATTACTGTATAAATGTCACTGGCAGGGAAGGGGTTAAACACTAGGGGGTGATCAAGGGGTTAAGTGTGTTCCAACTGTAGCGGGGGTGGGCTACCTAGGACATGACAGGGATCACTGCTCCGGATGACAGGGAGCAGTAGATCCCTGTCATGTCGCTAGGCAGAACAGGGAAATGTCTTGTTTACACAGGGATCTCCCCATTCTGCCTCTCCTTGCCACGATCGCGGGCCACTGGTGGACACCGCGCGTGTGCCCGATAGCCTGCAATGACAGAGGGACATACAGGTATGCACATTTGCCCACCCGTGCCATTCTGCCAAAGTACATCGTCATGCAGCGGTCGGCAAGTGGTTAATGCAGGGAATGCATTATGGTAAAAACATTTACAGTTTAGAACCAATTTAACCACTTGCCTACCAGACACTTATACCCCCTTCCTACCCAGACCAATTTTTAGCTTTCAGTGCTCTCACACTTTGAATGACAATTACACAGTCATGCAACACTGTACCCATATAAAATGTGTGTCCTTTTTTTCACACAAATAGAGATTTCTTTTGGTTGTATTTAATCACCACTGGGTTTTTTTATTTTTTGTGCTATAAATAACAAAAAATTATAAAAAAAACACATTTTTTTAGTTTCTGTTATAAAATTTGCAAATTAGTCATTTTTTTCAGAAATTTTGGCTAAAATTTATACTGCTACATATCTTTGGTAAAAAAAATTACCCAAATCATTGTATATTATGTAGTCTTTGTGAAAGTTAAAGGGTCTACAAGCTATGGTGCCAATCATTGAAAATTGATCACACCTGATGTACTGACGGCCCTTCATTTCATGAGACACTAACAAGCCAGGAAAGTACAAATACCCCCCCAAATGCCCCTTTTTTGGAAAGTAGACATTGCAAGGTATTTAGTAAGATGCACAGTGAGTTTTTTTTTAAGTTACAACATAATTTTTTCCCACAATTCTTTGAATTAAGATTTTTTTTCTTTTACAAAATTGTCAAATTAACAGGTTATTTCTCTCACACAGCATATGCATACTTGCAACTACATTCCAAAACACATTCTGCTACTCCTCCTGAGTATGGTGATACCAGATGTGTGAGACTTTTTCACAGCCTAGCCACATACAGAGGCCCAACATGCAGGGAGCACCGTCAGGTGTTCTAGGGACATAAATTACACATCTAATTTCATGACAACCTATTACACTTTTGAAGGCCCTGGAGCACCAGGACAATAGAAACGCCCATAAAATGACCCCATTTTGGAAAGCAAGCACCCCAACGTATATGGGGTCTTTGCTGGTAGATGAGGGACGTGACTATTTCTTTGATGAATTTTAGGAAGGGGGTGGGTCTTTCCGTGGATTTGGTGTAGGTGATATAAGCATTGTAAATGTCCAAAGGAATGAGATAAAATGCAACTTTCTTCCAGAACCTGGACCTCCTTGTTGTCAAATAGGGCTGAAGCATTTGATCATTGAAATCCCGCCCCCATGTAAAGATTATAATCTTGGATGCATGTAGGTTTTTGAATAGGACCGTGTCTTATGGGAATCTCGACTGAGGTGTCATTATGGATAGTGGACAGCATGTATACATCCCTCCAATCCTTCCAATCTGAGTTGCTTCCCCCCCCCTCTCATTTTTTTCTTTACTAACCTTGTGGGAAGCCTTACTGTTCTTTCTGGAGGTTCCACAGGCCAGGGTTTTTGCACGATGTAGGTGTCTGAAAAGGGGCAGGCTGGTATAAAAGTTATCCAGGTATGAAACCTTTTTGCAGCAGTGGGTATGCCAGGTGCCATACGATTTTTCGGTTGTGCCCATGTAGGTCGGGCCCTCAGGGGGCTGGAGCTGGAAATCTCTTCCTTCATATATGCGGAACGCACACAGATATCCCGTGGCTCTTATATATAGCTTGTAAAATTTGACTCCGTATTTGGCCCTTTTGCTAGGAATATATTGTTTTATTTTTAGCCAGCCTGTAAAGTGTACCAGGGACTCATCCAAACATAAATTTTCATCAGGGACATAAAGTTCTGCAAATCTTTGAATTTTTTTTTTTTTTAATAAGTGGGCGAATTTTATATAATTTGTCATAGTTTGAATGATCTTGGGGAGGGCACTGGGTGTTGTCACTGAAGTGAAGGAAGCGCATAATCTTCTCATAGCGGGACATGGGCATTACTGAAGAATACATGGACATGTGGTGGATGGTGTGGGTGGACCAGTAGACATGTCCTTTTTTTTTATGTAAGCCCCATGTTAAGGGTGAGGCCCATAAACAATTTGAATTCCTTCAAAGTCGGATCTCTCCACTCATATGGATGGGTACAGGATGAACCAGGGTTGTTAGAAATATACTGCTGGGCAAATAGATTTGTCTGGTCCACAATAAATTGAAGTAAAGTGTCGGGCAAAAAAAAAAAATTTGAAATTTTTCGTTATTGGCCTGCACACCTTGCTGTGTGGTGAAGGGGAAATGCTTGCTGATCCCAAGTTGGAAGGCAGCCATGTTGGGTTGGCAAGAGCCTCTGGGAGGTATGTAGTGGCCCTGACTCTTGGGAGATGTGACACTCCAGTGCTGGTTCTTGGGTATTTTCAACTCCTGTGCTGGTACTTGGGGGATTTGACACTCCATTGCTGGTATTTTGGGGTGATACTCCAGCGCTGGTACTGGGCCTGGGCATTTCATCCTGGGGTCTATCGCTGGCGGCTGCCTGGTTTTTTAGAGCGCCATACCCTTTTAGGAGGGAGACTTTCTTCCTCAGATTTGGTCACCGATTCACTGCTTTCGATCAGTTCAAGATCCAAATCTGACTGTGAGAACTCCCCGCTGCTCTCATCATTCATGTTTAGGATCTGAAATGCCTCCTAATTGCTGTATTTTGAACATGGTGATGGTGGCTGTGTGATGGGTACTTTGGTGATGGACTGTATTAAGGGTACTCTGGTGATGGGTGGCTGTGTGACGGGTGCTCTGGTGATGGGCAGCTGCGTGATGGGTTTTCTGGTGATGGTACGGATAGGCGATGTGTGACAGGTGCACTGTTAACAGTCACTAAACAAAAACACCAAGCGCAAAAATGTTCTAGCGTGACATATACAATCAAATAAGTGTAAATCAAATGTATGTGAATGCACGTGCAATTAATTAAATTTAAAAAAAAAAAAAAAAAAATTGTTGGATTGACAATGATATCAAGCTGCTATCAATTATATAGTGGTCAGAATCCCCTAAAAATTAAAGCATATAACATAGATTGATGCGCTCTGATACAAAGTTCAATCAAGGTGAGAAAAGAATTTTTTGTGCTAAAAAACCAATGTGAAAAAAATTGCTACCAAATCGCTAAAAAATCACAAATATATGAAAAAATCGCAAATGTTTAAAAACTGTGTTCCTCCAGTTATACAAATCCACTGGAAGTGGTGCGATATCTCCAAAGTAAACTAAGCAACAATTGTGTATAAATATACTAAAAATGCGTTTACAAATAGTAATCAATCTAAATTAGTGCCAATTGTTGCTTAGTTTACTTTGGAGATATCGCACCACTTCCAGTGGATTTGTATAACTGGAGGAACACAGTTTTTAAACATTTGCGATTTTTTCATATATTTGCGATTTTATATATATGCGGATTTTTAGCGATTTGGTAGCAATTTTTTTCACATTGGTTTTTTAGCACAAAAAATTATTTTCTCACATTGATTGAACTTTGTATCAGAGCGCATCAATCTATGTTATATGTTGACAGTCACTGATGTGCGACAGATAAACTGCTGAAGTCTCTCATGGGTGAAATGTGCACTTTATGGGCACCGATATGTGACAGGTGCACTTTATGGGCACTGATGGGTGACTGATGTGCAACAGGTGCACCTCTGACGGTCACTAGTGTGCGACAGGTGCACCTCTGACGGTCACTGGTGTGCGACAGGTGCACCGCTGACGGTCACTGGTGTGCGACAGGTGCACCGCTGACGGTCACTGGTGTGCGACAGGTGCAACGTTGATGGTCACTGATGTGCGACAGGTGCATCGCTGACGGCCACTGATGTGCAACAGGTGCACCGCTGACGGTCACGGATGGGTGACAGATACACTGCTGACTGTCTCTGATGGTGACCGGTCGACTTTATGGGCACCGATATGTGACAGGTGCACTTTATGGGCACTGATGGGTGACTGATGTGCAACAGGTGCACCTCTGACGGTCACTAGTGTGCGACAGGTGCACCTCTGACGGTCACTGGTGTGCGACAGGTGCACCGCTGACGGTCACTGGTGTGCGACAGGTGCACCGCTGACGGTCACTGGTGTGCGACAGGTGCAACGTTGATGGTCACTGATGTGCGACAGGTGCATCGCTGACGGCCACTGATGTGCAACAGGTGCACCGCTGACGGTCACGGATGGGTGACAGATACACTGCTGACTGTCTCTGATGGTGACCGGTGCACTTTATGGGCACCGATATGTAACAGGTGCACTTTATGGGCACTGATGTGGTGACTGTTGGGTGAAAGGTGCACTGGGGAGGGGTCTACAGTAACACTGTAGACAGTGTTACTACAGTAACACTGGGCACTGATGAGGACTGTACACTGCTAATGGGGTGATGTGACAGGTTCTCTTTATTTGTGTGCTTGATGCAGTTCACTGACAAACACAGATTGGTAACTCACTGGTCCTGGCTCTTCTCTCCTCACACTGGAAACAGTGTGTGAGGAGAGAAGAGTCAGTAACAGCCAGTTACCGGTCTGTGTTTGTTTGTGATCGGGTGTGAATGGATCACGGCCGATCATGTGGTAAACAGCCACAGTCATTGGCTGGTTACCACCGTCGATGACGAGCTGTGTCCTGGGGACACGCTGCCACCGACATCGCCACGCTGCACGCTCACGATTGCGCGCATGTGCTGTTTGAATGGGCCAACGTCATATGATCCCTGCGTCCCTGTGGAGCAACCTTGAATTCTTAAGGTCATACATGGGATCCTAAAGAAGATCTATGGTCACATCATACACTTTCATTTTAGAACTTCAGCATTGTAAAAGCACTACAATCGATAGTTATTAGTAAAACTTGTGAGAAATCCACGCTCAGTCATAAATATAAAAAAAAGGAAAAGAAAGAAATATTGGCAGCCGCTTATTAAAACTGAGATACCAGCCAATGTAATATAAAAGACTATATAGGCAGCACTCAAAGCAACCAAATAAAGTGCAAATAAAGTGCAAAACACCACCTAAAAAAGCAGCATGTGCTGCATTAAAGCACAACCAAGTGTGTAATAGATCAAACCGTGACTGAGCACATATAAACAAATATACAGCACAATAATAACAAAGGTAACAAAATAATCAGTCCATAATGAGTGAAAAGTCCATGGGTAATGTAAATCAATACATCCAGAAAGTGCGCCTTGCATATGTAAACAAATGAAAGGATCCGTCAACAGCAGCACCGTCACAAGCAAGCCTCTTACCAGATATGCAGGACCATAAATTATAATGGTCAGACAAGTGGAAGCAGCTGGATGTCCAAGAAGGGAGAGCGGCCGTCAATGGATCACGTATCTCATAAGGCGACTTGAAATTATTAGGAAAAGAAAACTACCATAGTGAAGCCCATCAAAAATCCAAAAGGTTTTATTCTAAAATGGCAACAATTACCTCAATACAGGCAGTAAACAGCATGTATAGTGCTGATGGAACTTGCAGCAGGCTGTACAATCCCCCTAGGTAGCAGTTAGGCATGCATGATGTCGTCACTCCTAGGCCACTCACTGACACGCTTCATCATCAATGACATCTCGATCAATATCGAATCAATAGTTATTGTTGTCTATTTAATTGAAGTGTCAGGACCTGGATCACCTGCTGTTGGCACTGCAGTTCCCAGAGCTGAAGAGCGCAGTTGCAGTGGCCACCAGCAGCCAGCAGATCCTTGTAATTAGGCTCCACCTAATGCTGGCTGCTGGGAAGGTTTATAATGCCTCCCTTAATTTGCATAAATGCTTTGGTGTTTTGCCTGTTAGCCATATACCTGTTTGCTGATTATCCTGATCCCTGCCTTATCCTGTACTTTGTATCTAGTACCCTGTATACAGCCATGGCCAAAAGTTTTGAGAATGAAACAAATATTCATTTTCACATAGTTTGCTGCCTCAGTTTTTATGATGGCAATTTGCATATACTCCAGAATGTTATGAAGAGTGATCAGGTGAATTGCAATTAATTGCAAATTCCCTCTTTGCCATGAAAATGAACTTAATCCCCCCCCCCCCAAAAAAAAAACATTTCCACTGCATTTCAGCCCTGCCACAGAAGTACCAGCTGACATGTCAGTGATTCTCTCGTTAACACAGGTGTCAGTGTTGACGAGGACAAGGTTGGAAATCACTCTGTAATGCTGATTGAGTTAGAATAACAGACTGGAAGCTTTAAAAGGAGGTGCTTGAAATCATTGTTCTTCCGTCCTTTGTTAACCACATTTACCTGCAAGGAAACATGTGGCAAGGATATTGCTACTACTAAGATTGCACCTGTATCAACCATTTATTGGATCACCAAGAACTTCAAGGAGAGAGGTTAATTTGTTGTGAGGGTGCCCAAGCAAGTCTAGCAAGGGCCAAGACCATCTCCTATAGTTGATTCAGCAGCGGGATTGGGGCACCACCACTGTTTGCTCAGGAATGGCAGTAGGCAGTTGTGAGTACATCTGCATGCACAGTGAGGAGAGCAGCAACAAAGTCACTTCTCTTCAGGAAAAACATCAGGGACAGACTGATATTCTGAAAAGGTACAGGGATTGGATTGCTGAGGACTGGGGTAAAGTCTCTGATGAATCTCCCTTTCTGATTGTTTGGGGCATCCGGAAAAAACCTTGTTCGGAGAAGAAAAGGTGATTGCTACCATCAGTCCTGTTTCATGCCAACAGTAAAGCATCCTGAGACCATTCATGTGTGAGGTTGCTTCTCAGCCAAGGGAGTGGGCTCACTCATAATTTTGCCTAAGAACACAGCCATGAATAAAAAATAGTAAAAAAACATCCTCCGGGAGCTACTTCTCAAGAAACACCAAATACTATGCACAAGAGAGGCCTTTTGGATATTCACTCTAGGCTCCCTGACCCCTCAAGGCCTCCAATGAGGGAATCGAACTACATAATGTAGTGTAATTCCCGCTAGGACCCCATGGCAATCTTGTTAGTTGACTCTAGTCTTGATATTCCTACAATGCCCCCCTTTTTTTGATAAAGAAATTTTATAAATCTTGCACCCCCTTGAACCCATATCCATATTAGTCACCCTCTCTTTGGCTTTTTGGGGATTGAAATATGGCCCCCAAGGAACGAGTTCATTAGGGGGTATCGCTCTTCTATTGCCACTTGGATATGTCACCTCTGGCCTCTAGGTGCAGGGCCAGGGACGACTCCGAGTGTCTAGAAACGTTCGTATGATCTGTCTATACTATTAACATAAAAGGTGCATGTACACATACATGTGTATGTGCATGCGATATGTCTATATATATATATATATATATATATATATATATATATATATATGTGTGCACATACGTGTGGATATTGTCTTGACAGTTTCCACCCATCATGTTCTGGGCCATACCTCACGGTCATGAGCCTGTACCTTTTATCCTTTATGCCACATGTATGCCATTAGATTTATTGGGGTTGTAGGTAGGAAGGAGGGAGAGACAATACTGTGTGTGTGTATATGTGTCTATTTTTATTTATGGATATATGTGTATATATATACTTTTATCTAGCGTCTCTTATGCAAAGACATCTTTTTAGATTATTGTAGAGTAGGTAGGGCATCTGATCAATCAATTTATTAACCAATTTGTAATATCCACATCACATTGCTTTTATATTATATATATATATATTTATGAATTTTATGTATATTTTTTACATGTATATTTTATACGTTTTTCATGTGTGTGTATATAATATTTTTAATAAGTCACATTACAGCATGTGGACTTAAGCGTTGGTTAAGATGAGGTATATGATTTTTACACACCTTTGTTTGACTTGCATTACAATAATGCCCTCTAGTTGTTATTTTGGGGTGTGCCGTGGCCCCTGGCAGTGTGCACATATGTGTACATATACCTACATTTTGTACAGGTCCGTTACACGCGTGTGGGTGTTCTCTCACTATGAGCTGCCATACATGCATAAGTCCGTCCATTGCCCAATATCTATTCATATAACTAATTGGTTAGCCAATTGACTATTTTACCTGCTATACAATCCAAGCTATATATCCTATCTAATCTAATTTAATTAATTTCCTTAAACTAGAGGCACTCCTCCAGCTATTTTTCTGTGTCTGCCCATGGCCTTTGGGTAACAACATGAGGGCTGTTGGTAGTGTGCTCTTAGAATGGGCGGTTCAGAACTAGAGGGGGAAGGGCTTAGAGCATCAGATTTCCTGAGCCCGCCCTCCTAGAAGCATCTCGCAGGCTATGACGCCACTCTGGAGCTCTTGGCCTCCTGGGGGACGGAAGTGATGTCGACCGTGACCGGAAGTGGCGGGTGGAACGGAAATCCACCCGCACTTCCTGGTTTTGGCTGGGCATGCGTGTCATGCATGATTCCATTTACACGGTGGCTGGGGTGGGATAGATTTCTCTCGGAAACCTCCCCCCAGAATTTTTTGTGTCCCCCACCCTTCCTTACAATACAGCCAGTATCAACATCAGAAGGGAGGCCACACTGACTGGAATTTTGAGCGTGGCAAGTGCACTCCCTCTGTATTTAATCAAATAAATATATGGCAATATAATTCTGGTAGAGTATGGGGACACGGTAGATGGCTGGTCATGCACAAGATACGTAAGATGTCATGCCCTGTGTGGGGGAGGTGGTATCATGATGGACGGCTCCGTGTGGTGGGAGTGGCTGAGGATAGTATGGTGTTGGGATGGCGATAGCAGCCCATTGTCTGCTTCATGTAATGGATGGATATGGTAGGCGGAGCCTACTTGTGTAGGTGTGGCAAACCCTGGTGGGCGTTTATGACTGTTAGTACTAAGGGGACAGTAGATGAGGTCAAACCACCATCGTTATGGCTCTGAGGAAGAGGGCTCGCCCTCGTAATGCGTAAGCCGCTTGCAATGCCATCTGGGTCCTCTAAACATCTGGTCCACGCTGTAGGCGTTTACAGATGCTGTTCGCTATTGCTGGAGCATTGCTAAGCCTTATTTTTAAACATGTTTGTGAGTATATTTCTTGTTATTTTATGAATAAATGTTATCCTTGGTAATGCACAAGGTCGGTGCGCCCCCCTGTTCTTTTTGTATGTTTCAATGCCTTTTCCAGCATGATGGAGCACCTTGCCATAAGGCAAAAGTGATAACTAAGTGGCTTTGGGAACAAAACATCAAAATTTTGGGTCCATGGCCAGGGAACTCCACAGACCTTAATCTCACTGAGAACTTGTAGTCAATCCTCAAGAGGTGGGTGAACAAAAAACACCCCAGAAATTATGACAAACTCCAAGCATTGATTATGTAAGAATGGGCTGCCATCAGTCAGGATGTGGCCCAGAAGTTGATTAACAGAATGCCAGGGCGAATTGCAGAAGTCTTGAAAAAGAAGGGTCAACACTGCAAATATTGACTCTTTGCATAAACTTAATGTAATTGTCAATAAAAGCCTTTGACATTCATGAAATGCTTGTAATTATACTTCATTATACCATAGTAACATCTGACAAGATCTAAAAACACTGAAGCAGCAGACTTTGTGAAAATTAATATTTGTGTTATTCTCAAAACTTATGGCCACGGCTGTACACTGGTATCCTGTTACCCCTTTTCTGTCCCCCTTGTTCCCAGTCGCAGTCATGCCCTGTTTATGTCAACTTCCCTTCATTTGTATATACTGTAGTGTATAATGTAGGTTGTTGGTTTAGTTTTACTTGTTAATTTTTCACTTTTGCTTTTCTTATGGTCTGCTAGTGTTGGATTTGTGTGTTAATAAACTTTATTTTAATATTACGCAGTCTGATTCTAGTTTCCTAAGTACAGCTGCACTGAACTTGTCATCCCTCCATGCTTTACAGCTTCCTCCCCATGGTTCACTTTCTCAGGACTACATATCCCATCATACATTGCTGCATGCAAGCTGTGATTCCTGTACTGGCTCCACCTCCTGAGACTTTTCCTCTTAGCACCTTTGTAGTTTAGAAGATAGGCTCTGTAGTGCATTGCCTACTCACAGGGCATAGTGAATAAGTGTTACAGAATTCAAGAAAGTACATGACGGGAATCTTCACAAAGTTTACTTAACTCAAGATCATTCAGTTTAATAGAAGTAGGCAAGAAATCATAGAAATGCAATATGGAAATACAGTATCTCCCAAAAGTGAGTACACCCCTCACATTTTTGTAAATATTTTATTATATCTTTTCATGTGACAACACTGAAGAAATGACACTTTGCTACAATGTAAAGTAGTGAGTGTACAGCTTGTATAACAGTGTAAATTTGCTGTCCCCTCAAAATAACTCAACCAACAGCCATTAATGTCTAAACACTGGCAACAAAAATAAGTACACCCCTAAGTGAAAATGTCCAAATTGGGCCATTTTCCCTCCCCGGTGCCATTTGACGTGTTAGTGTTACAAGGTCTCAGGTGTGAATAGGGAGCAGGTGTGTTAAATTTTGTGTTATCGATCTCACTAGAAGTTCAACATGGCACCTCATGGCAAAGAACTCTCTGAGGATCTGAAAAAAAGAATTGTTGCTCTACATAAAAATGGCCTAGGCTATAAGATTGCCAAGACCCTGAAACTGAGCTGCAGCACAGTGGCCAATACCATACAGCGGTTTAACAGGACAGGTTCCACTTAAAACAGGCCTCGCCATGGTCCACCAAAGAAGTTGCGTACACGTGCTCAGCGTCATAGCCAGAGGTTGTCTCTGGGAAATAGACATATGAGTGCTGCCAGCATTGCTGCAGAGGTTGAAGGAGTGGGGCCTGTCAGTGCTCAGACCATACGCGGCACACTGCATCAAATTGGTCTGCATGGCTGTTGTCCCTGAAGGAAGCTTCTTCTAAAGATGATGCACAAGAAAGCCAGCAAACAGTTTGCTGAAGACAAGCAGACTAAGGACATGGATTACTGGAACCAGGACCTGTGGTCTGATGAGACCAAGATAAACTTATTTGGTTCAGATGGTGTCAACAGTGTGTGGTGGCAACCAGGTGAGGAGTACAAAGACAAGGGTGTCTTGCCTACAGTCAAGCATGATGGTGGGAGTGTCATGGTCTGGGGCCAACACTGAGGAGCTACAGTTCATTGAGGAAACCATGAATGTCAACATGTGCTGTGCTCCCTTTGGAGACTGGACCGCAGGGCAGTATTCCAACATGATAACGACCCCAAACTCACCTCCAAGACGACCACTGTCTTGCTATAAAAGCTGAGGGTAAAGGTGATGGACTGGCCAATCATGTTTTCCGACCTAAACCCTATTGAGCATCTGGGGGCATCCTCAAATGCAAGCAAAGCAAATTTACACTGTTATACAAGCTGTACACTCACTACTTTACATTGTAGCAAAGTGTCATTTCTTCAGTGTTGTCACATGAAAAGATCCAATAAAATATTTACAAAAATGTGATTGGTGTATTGGTGTGAGATACTGTATATTGGATATTACGTTTCGACCATTGATACGCTTTAACTAATGCCAAATTTGAAATATGGTCACAATGAAACCATGGGTTATTAATAGGAACAACAATGACAATGGTCTTATGGATGACTAGGTATGAAGACTGAAGCAATATCCTAAACTCATTAGCTTGTTACTGAACTATTTGCTAATCACTAATGAAGATTTTTTAATCATGTTTACTTTCTGACGACTTGTTCTTGTTTTGTATTATAGAGCAATACTGTGTATTGTTGCTATGCTGCATTACATAAACTCAATACAGTATAAGTCTATAAATACCCAACATTGTCTGATCTCTGCAAAGAATGCACATGGCAAGTCCAGTACCAGTGTAGCATAGCTCCCAACTGTCCCTGATTTTGAGGGATTGTCCCTGATTTGAAGCAATGTCCCTCTGTCCCTCTTTCCTCCTCATTTGTCCCTCATTTTGGTCTGATCTATATAGTTGTATATAAAATGCACTATTTTTCTTTCAAAAAGTGTTTCTCAGTGCTAAAACTTTCATCCAATTTCTAAATTGTTGCATTTGTCAATTTTAAAAGCCAATATAAAGAAATATTTGTGATAAAAAAAAAGCACTTGTGGATTGAATTAACATTTATTTGTTATGTCCCCTTTAAGGGGCGTGGAGGGGGGAATGTCCTATGCCTACATACGTTTTCTAGTAGGTGTCCCTCATTCCCACCTCAAAATGTTGGGAGGTATGACGTAGGCTCTCCATGCTGTGTCACTGCCACTGTGCACCAAGAGCACTATGGTTGAAGCACTGAGCTAGGCCTTCCATATCCTCACTATGTCAGAGAATAAGCCACTACTTTCTACAAACTAGATTTTAGTAGAGTTGATTTTCAATGGTTTTGAAATTTCTAGCAGCTTATTTACTTAGCAAATTTTAAATTAATCACACATTTTTTAATTTTTACAGGTACAAACATTAATGATCCAATGCTGAAGGCAATTGAACTATTGAATAAAGGATATGAAATGAAACAGGTTCCAGAGAGAAGTGCCTCCCTAATTATTCTGCTGACTGATGGGGAAGCTAATGAGGGTAAACTAAATATTATATAGGTTTATTTTTTCTGGTTTTATGTGAATTTGTCAACATTTATATTTTTCAGTATTTTTATTGAAATGAGAACATACAATGGTAAAAAATGCAGCAAATGAAAAACAGTAAAAGTTTCTCAGGTCATCATCGTAACAGCATTGTGAGGTTTTCAATACAGCTAACAATAACAGTGCAAATAACCTTTAGAGAAACAAACCATGGCATGGAAGTGTCCTCAGAAAAAGGTTATGATCATTGGCAAAGGAGGTAGAAGGTATACATTTGGTCCACAAGACGCCAATAACACAGCAATCCTAAGCATCAAGTTTATTATAGAAACGTATTAAAGTGTTAATTCACACAGTGAAGGGGAAAAGGGAGGAAGGGTGGAAGGGGACAAAAGGGTGGAAGATATAGGGCAAATCTAGTGTCCACTTGCCTGAGAGTATAAACACAGTCAGAGCCACCTGAGGCTAGGGTGACTATGTGTTCTAGATTGCCCGGGATAGTCCCGCATTTCAGAGGTCTGTCCTGGGCACCTTTTATTCTGGAACAATACAGTGTCCCAGAATGAAACGGATACAGGGAGCAGTCTGGAATGCAGGGAACAAGGGCGGACTGAGCCGCCGTAACGCTGGCGCTGGCTATGCCTCCACCTGAGACTCTCTACTCCTGACCACTGGTTGCTAGAGCGGCCTGGCGTCTAGCAACCAGTGATGTCACCGCCGCGACTCCCTGCCCAGCATTCAAAGCGGTGGAGAATTTAACTTTCTCCACGCCTAGTGCTCATGGGACCCATGTCATGGAGAGTCCCGCCCGTCCGGTGGCAACGGGGTGCAGGGCAGTGGAGCTAAATCCGCCAATCTGGTGCCGACAGCAGCAGGATCTTCACAAAGTGAGTGGGCGGCCCTGGCAGCTGTGAGGAAGGAGAGCAGCACAAGGCTGGCAGCTGGCTAGAACCCGAGAGCCTGGGAGAAGACCTCACTGCCACCCTGACCTGAGCAGCAGCGGGTGCAGCATCCCCGGCACCTCCCAGAACCTGCACTCCTTTTTCAACCTCCTCTCAACAGGAAGGAAGACAGACTGACCGAGGGCCCAGAGGACGAGGACGGCTGGGAGCTAGGTGCATCACACCCACAGACAGGGACTGGGACAGAGGGGCACAGGAGGGACTGCAGGCAGGGCTAGGGGGTCTCTCTCACCCCCCTCTCGCTCCCTTACCCCTTCTCTCTCTCTACCCCCTCTCTCTTCCACCACCTCTCTCACCATCCCCCTCACCCCCCCCTCTCTCTCTCTCACCCCCCTCTCTCACTTTGTCAGGGCTGGCTCAGCCCTTCCTTTTCTGAGCTGGCCACTCAGCTGTCGGCTAATTGCCAGCTCTCATCTCTCGTCAGTTAACCAGCTGTTGTGGATCTGCTTGTCAGTCCTGCCTACTTAAAGATCTCCAGCTCACTTCATTCCTGCCTTCGCCTTGGTCACATCACAAGAAACCATCTCCTGCGTTCCTGTTTAAAGACTGACTTTGCTGGCTCCTTATCCTGCTTGCTGTTCCTCTACTTGGATCCCTGACTTCTGGCCTGGCTGATTACCCGATCTGGTTACTGGATGCTATGCTTTGAATACGCTTACTCTATCTACCTTTTTTTTTTAATAAACAAGTGTGATTTTACTGTACTTCTGTCTCGGTCTGGTTCATGGTTTCTGACAGCAGGTGAAGGCCATGAATTCAGAAGATACAGTCAATCTACTTGTTAGTAATATTTTTTCCAGATTGGATGAGCAAGATCACCGCATGGATCAGTTTGCCATGGCGTTACAAATGCTCCTGAGTCGCACGGCTCACCTGGAATCCCCCACTGTGGCTGCTCTGGTACAACCTGAGTTGCAGGCCATCCCTGCTGCTGCGCCAGTCTCTTTGCATGCACCTGCCTTGAGTATTACCTCCATAAGAGGCATGTCTGGTTCCGCCCCGCTTCCCCAGTGATTTGGGGGCGATCCAATTCAATGCAGAGGATTTCTCAACCAAGTTGAGATATACTTTGAGATGCTGCCCCAGGCGTTTCCCACAGACAGAAGCAAAGTAGGATTTGTGATATCTTTGCTTTCTGAGAGAGCCTTGGCCTGGGCTAACCCTCTATGGAAGACGCAAAAACATGTTGTCTTGAGTTAACCTGAGTTTGTGGCCTCCTTTAAAAGGGTATTTGACGTTCCCGCACGCTCTGCTGCCAAGTGCCTCATATCCATCAAACAGAGTACGAGAACTGTTGCCGACTATGCCATTGAGTTCCGTACTCTGACAGCAGAGGTTGCTTGGACCAAGGAGGCCCTTGTGGCTGCTTTTTCTCATGGTCTCTCAGATTCCATCAAGGATGAGATAGCAGCCCGAGATATTTCCACTGAGCTGGAGAGCTTGATCTCGTTTGCCATCCTCATTGACTCCAGACTCAGAAAGACTTTCTTTTAAGGAGCGCTTGCGGAAGCCTCCTGTACGTTTGCCTCCGAGCTTTGCAGTCCCACCCGTGTCTCCCTCACCTCCCATGCCTCCTGATACCGAGTCAGTGAAGATGAACCTATGCACTTGGGCTTCACGCGTCTCTCTGCGGATGAGAGAGCCTTTAGGAGAAGGGAGAGATTGTGCCTTTATTGTGGCCAGGCAGGTCTATTTTTGAAGTCTTGTCCTACCCGTCCTGGGAACACTCGAACCTTGAGGTCCTGTCATGGACAGACCTTAGGTGGTGTTGTGTAGTCCCCAGTTATCCAGAAGGATAAGCCCCTGGTTTCGGTCACCCTTTTCTGGGCTAAGTCGTCTATCGAGATACAGGCTCTAATCGACTCTGGGGCTGCAGGCCTGTTCATAGATGCTGTCTTTGTATCAAAGCACTCAATTCCACTGCAGCTGCGTGACACTTCACATGCCATTGAGGCTCTTGACCGGAGACCTCTACAGCCTGCCCATGTGACTCATGAGACGGTTTCGTTGTCCATGGCTGTAGGGGCTCTTCACCATGAGATAATCCAATTCCAAGTGATTTCCTCTCCTAAGTTTCCGCTGGTTATTGGTTATCCTTGGTTACAGAGGCGCAACCCCTCTTTTGATTGGCTCTGTGCTGAGGTTCTCTCCTGGTCACCACAATGCAGTGAAACATGCTTCCGGAAGGTAACCAAGGTCCTGTGTATCTCTTCACTCACCTACCTGCCAGAGGAGTACCGTGATTGTAGCAATGTCTTTGACAAAGGTCAAGCTAGTAGTCTACCTCCACACTGGCCGTACCATTGCTCAATTGACCTTCAACCTGGTGCCACTCCCCCTCGTGGCCGGGTTTACCCTTTGTCAGTCTTGGAAGATAAAGCCATGGAGGAGTATGTTGCAGGTGCACTTTCTGGGGGTTTCATCCGCAAATCCTCGTCTCCTTCTGGTGCTGGTTTCTTCTTTGTGAAGAAGAAGAGCGGTGAACTGAGACCTTGTATTGATTATAGGGGTCTCAATCGTTTCACAATTAAGAATGCCTACCCGATCCTGTGGATTACAGAGTTATTTGACCGCCTCAAGGGAGCAACGGTTTTCATTAAGCTTGATCTGAGAGGGGCTTACAATCTCCTGAGGATTAAGGAGGGCGACGCGTTTAATACCAGAACAGGCCATTATGAGTATTTCCTAATGCCTTTTGGCCTTTGTAACGCCCCGGCAGTTTTCCAGGAATTTATTAACGATCCTCCGAGATTTGTTGCAGTTATGTGTGGTGGTTTATCTCGATGATATCCTCATATTTTCCAAGTCCCTGGAGAGCCACCACACAGATGTTTGTCGTGTTCTTCAGAAATTAAGAGAGAACAATCTCTATTGTAAACTGGAGAAGTGTGAGTTTCATCGGGAACAGGTTAAATTCCTGTCATTTCCACTGCTGGTTTTTCGATGGACCCAGAGAAACTTTCGGTAGTCCTACAGTGGCCTCGACCCATGGGGTTACATCCTCTGCAGCGTTTCCTGAGTTTTGCCAACTATTATCAGAAGTTTATTCGTAACTTCTCGTCTCTGGTCAAGCCCCTGACCGATATGACTAGAGAATGGTAACCCACAGAGTTGGTCTCCGGAGTCCATTAAGGCCTTCGAAAATCTTAAGGCTGCCTTTGTTTCTGCTCCTGTGTTGGCACATCCTGATCCTACGTTACCTTTTATCCTTGAGGTTGATGCTTCTGAGACTGGTGTTGGCACCCTTCTGTCTCAACGTCCTACCTCTGAGAGTGCTATGCATCCTTGTGGCTACTTTTCTAAGAAATTGTTACCTGCCGAGTGCTTTTACAAGATTAGTGACAGAGAACTGTTGCCAATCATTTTAGCCCTGAAAGAATGGAGACATCTCCTCAAAGGTACCACTGTGCCGATTCTCATTCTTACTGACCATAAGAATCTCACATTCTTCTCTGAGGCTAAACGCCTCTCTCCCAGAAGGGCACGATGGGCTCTTTTCTTGTCAAGTTTCAATTACATTGTCTCATTCTTACCCGGTACTAAGAATGTAAGGGCTGACGTCTTGTCACGACAATTTTCCTCCACTTCCAAGTTGGAGTCGGTTCCCGTTCCTATGATTCCTCCTGATCGTATTCTGGCTACGGTTCGCACCAGTCTTACTTCTCCTTTGGGTGGCAAAATTCTTGCTGCTCAGGTCGATGCTCCTCCTGAGAAACCTTGTGACCGCTGCTTTGTCCCAGAGTGTCTCCGTACTGCCGTGCTCCAGACTTACCATTCTCCCAAGGCAGCTGGCCACTCTGGTAAGAATCAACTCGTTTGGGCCAGTTCCCAACAATTCTGGTGGCCTAGTCTACGTGCTGATGTAACTGCCTTTGTAGCTGCCTGTTCCGTTTGTGCTCAGAGTAAGACTCCACGACACCTTCCAGTGGGCGCCCTACAACCCATACCCAATGGAGAGCGGCCCTGGACCCACCTGTCTACGGATTTCATTGTAAAGTTGTCCAACTCCCAAGGCAACACAGTTATCCTTATGGTGGTTGACCGGTTCTCAAAGATGTGTCATTGTATTCCACTTAAGAAGCTGCCCACTTCTAAGGAACTGGCTTCCATTTTTGCTTGGGAGATCATTCGCTTACATGGGCTACCCAAGGTGATTGTCCCGGACAGGGGTAGTCAGTTTGTGTCCCGGTTCTGGCGAACCTTTTTTGCACAACTGGGAATTTAGCTTGCTTTCTCCTCTGTGTATCAGCCGTAGTCTAATGGGGCCGCAGAACGCGCCAATCAGTCCATGGAGCAATTCCTACATTGCTATATTTCTGACCATAACAACAACTGGTCAGACCTATTACCATGGGCAGAGTGTGCTCACAACAGTGCCTTGAATTCTGCTTCCCGATTGTCTCCGTTTATGACGAACTATGGTTTCCAACCCTCCATGTTGCCTGACTTGTTTGTTCCGCAGAGTATTCCTGCGCTAGAGGAGCATCTCTGTGGTCTTCGTTCCACTTGGGCACAAGTCCAGGAGGCTTTGCGTCATGCTAATGATAGGTACAGACTCAATGCTGACCGCAGACACCTGCCTGCGCCTTCCTACCAGGTCGGGGACAGGGTCTGGCTGTCATCTCACAACCTTCGACTTTGTGTTCCCTCACTGAAGCTCGCACCTCGGTTTATTGGGCCTTTCCTTATCCTTTGCAGGATTAACCCAGTGGCTTACGCGTTGGACCTTCCTCCTAGTATGTGCATCTCAAATGTGTCTCCTTATTGAAACCGTTGGTCTGCAACCGCTTTACCACCTCGGTGCTACGTCCTCACCCTATGCAGGTTGAGAACCATGAGGAGTATGAGGTACAATCCATTGTTGACTCCCGTAGGTTCTGAGGGCGCATACAGTACCTGGTGCATTGGAAGGGGTACGGTCTGGAGGAATGCTCCTGGGTCTCATTCTCAGACGTACATGCTCCTGCCCTCCTCCGTGATTTCCATAGATGTTTTCTCCTCAAGCCCGGTGGTCCTCCGAGGGGGAGGGGTCATTGAGGAGGGGGGTACTGACAGGGCTGGCTCAGCCCTTCCTTTTCTGAGCTGGCCGCTCAGCTGTTGGCTAATTGCCAGCTCTCATCTCTCTCCACATTTAACCAGCTGTTGTGGATCTGCTCGTCAGTCCTGCCTACTTAAAGATCTCCAGCTCACTTCATTCCTGCCTTCGCCTTTGTCACATCACAAGAAACCATCTCCTAACCGATCTGGTTACTGAACTCTGGCTATGCTTTGACTATGCTTACTCTATTTACCTTTTTATTTTTATTAATAAACAAGTGTGATTTTACTGTACTTCTGTCTCGGTTTGGTTCTTGGTTTCTGACACACTACCTCTCTCACCCCACTTCTCTCCCCCCTCTCTCTCTCACACACACCTCCTCTTCCACCCCTCTTTCTACTCCCCTCTCTTGCATGCAGGCAGGGGGAACCAAGTGGACACTAACTGACAGCAAGTAAGAGTTACTGATCCCAACCCCCCCGAGCACTGTCACTAAACCCAATCCTCCAGCACTGCCACTCATCCCCCCTCCCCCACTACTGCCACTGGTCATATCCTCCTAATGAAGGACTACAGGTCCGAGCATGAACCCATAAGATCTAAGGGGTTACATCTTCAGATCTCAGGGGTTCATGCTGGGACTTGTAGTCCTTAAATTTTGGAGGGAGTCACATCCTTAGATCTAAGGAGTTCATGCTGGAACTTGTAATCCTTCACTTTCGGGGGATGTGACACCCCTACAAGCGAAGGACTACAGGTCCCAGAATGAGCCCCTCAGAGCTGAGGATGTGGCTCGCCCCCCCTCCCCCCAACTAGTGAAGGACTGCAGGTTCCAGCATGAGCCCGTGAGATCTAAGGATGTGACCGCCCAAAAATGAAGGACTGCAGGTTCCAGCATGAGCCCCTCAGAGCTGAGGATGTGACACCCCTCCAACTAGTGAAGGACTACAGATCCCAGCATGAACCCGTGAGATCTCAAGGGTTAATGCTGGGACCTGTTGTCCTTCAATTTTGGAGGGAGTCACATCCATTAAACAGGAAAATGTGGGGCAAATTTACATGGGGGGGGGGCGATTTTTGTCTTGCCTAGGGCAGCACAAAACCAAAATACACCACTAGACACAGCCACCCTAACGACTAGCCGAAGTTGGAAACTGTCACTCCTTTCCCTCCTGCACGGCTATCTTTACCATAGAGTGCTAGGAGGAAGTGACATCATTTATAAATTGGGAAGGCCAAGCCCAGCTTGGGGTTTCAAGACATACAGCGCAAGTTTATTCATCTGGGGCCTCTTGTTGCCATAAATAAATTGTAATAAATCCTCTCTTGGGACTGTTATTGGTAAAGTTCTAAAGTAATAAAGTATCCTGGGTAAGAACATAATTTTAATAGAGTTGTTTCTGCCAAACCAAGATAAAGAGTAATCTGCCCATGGACGAACATCTTCTCAAAATTATAAGTGTCCTGAAGGTGCTGTATTTTTGAGTGAAGTAAAGAGACATCAAGAGCCGTCATTTTTTGGGAGTTCAGGGAGATCTTGGAAATTTGGGAGAATAGACGTAATAAGGATAGTAAATTAGGTAGGGTGACTTGAGGATTGGAAATATACATAAGGTTATCCGCAGCAAACAGTGTATATTTATGTTCCTGTCGTCCGCAGTGGATGCCATGGATGTGTCAGGGAAATTCTAAGCTTCTCCCTTTAAGCACATAATTTCTTTGCGCTTAAAAGCACAAATACAACCCTCTTATATAATGCCGGGAAAGCGCGCTCGTTTATCTCTCCAAGTAACACAAACAGATGCTGGTATCACCTCGAGCTCAGTATCATCCTGAACAAAATGGCCAAGCTGCTTTTATTTATACTAAACACATGGATAACAAAAGAGCGTGCTGGCTTCAGAATCAGCGACTTGTATTCATTCAAAAGAACCAATGACACACATGCATATATTCAAATAGAAATGCAGTAGTGACGTGTGCAGACGGTGGTGTGCAAAACCATGCGGCGAGCACATGGTTCCAAACACAACCGTGTGCACATTCCCACTGCTACCAATGATGTGAGCCATACTACATTATGGCCCAGTGGGCCACAATGTTGTTTGGTTATGCTATGGCTCCCAAGTACGCATACCTGTTTAGTTAGGAGTTTAACTGGGAGTGGCCAGTTCCCTTGTGAGGCATAAATAAACATCCTTAAAAGAGCAAACAGATCCGCCGTGTCCACGGGAAGGTTTCCATATCCAATGGTCTTTCACCAGCGTCTGTATGTGCGAATACCCTCGCATAAGTGTATTACAGCAAAACAGACACTGGGGGGCATCTGACAACATACATTAATAAAAATTTCCACAACAGCTCCTCCTCTTTTTCATATGCTACCATGTCTCCCTCAATGAATCTTGATTTTCTTCTTAAACCTGGAGATTAATCAGTTCTTACAGTCCATATGAGTCCATAAAAAAGGAAAACACGGCTTGACATGTAGACTCTGTTCTTCAAGAGGAATGCCTTATAGGGAGGACACGGTGAGCTGTAGTAATCACCGGTCGGTCTGGGATCCTCTGTGTCTTGTATGTGGGCTGGGCTTCAGGGCGTCTCATCTCTGTGAGGAAGATGTGGTCATCTGCTCGGGCTCTGTTCACTTGTCCAATCAGGCAACATGAGCACCTCATCACGACATATAGCAGGAATAGAAATAAAAACAACATGAGTATATATACCCCTACTTCCTTAAACCATGATCCGATGGAAAATAAAAAAATCCCCCAATTTTCCCAAACCCTTAAAAGGATTCCAACCTTCACTAGCTATAGCTCTGGCTTTGCCTTGCAGGGATCTGAACCTTATCCATATGGGCCTGAACTTTGTCACTAGTATCCCCGATCCAGGTATAACAATCTTTACTTACGAATTCCCAGAAACCCCCCTTGGACTGTGGGAACTTCGTTGTAGCTTCAACAGTTACATGAAACATCCCATCCTCAATAGATGAAATTGTTCAGTCGTTTCATAAGCTCAAGCCCCCACCGTGTACAAGCAATTCCCTTCCAGCTGTCCCTACAATTCTTACCTTCTCTCGCGCCATCAGATCCTCACGATCAGCCGTGACATAAGATGCTCACCAGCACACATGAACCTCTTGCCTTAGGGGAATTACCTTATAAGCTGTAGATCCGCATTTATACCAAACTAAAGTTGAAGCAAACTTGTGGGCTTCCTAGTCGTCCTGATACCAAAGCTAGCAAGAACCAGAGCTATAGTTAAAATTATAATTAATTATAAATAAATTCTATTGACAAGTGTCTGTTTGGATTTTACTAGTTTGTCAAAACTCCTCACACCAATATGAACATCACATATAGCATGTACCGCCGTCATCGCTGGGGTACTAGAGCTCAGTGGAGATTCAGAGTAGACCCAACCATGTGTCCTATTCGCTTTCTTAGCTAGTTGGAAAATACACTTTAAAAAGTATAAACAGAACGCTCTGAGGCAACAAGTCACAGCCAACGAGGAAGCAGTATCGGTCTTAACCAATGCTCAAGATGACCATGAAGCACGTATAGCAGCCCTTGAATCCTCATCCGCGACACATATGCGGCGCCTACGCCACCAACAACTCCGCATAGAAGACAGCGAAAATCGCAGTCGCAGAAATAACATTAGACTGCAAGGCATACCGGAGGCAACATCTGGAGCAGAATTGAAGCCCACTGTCATAACTATCCTCAATAAAGTTTTGGGAAGAGAGGCAGCATCACCAATTGAACTGGATCGTGTTCACAGGGTGGGAGGGCCAGGGGGGGCCCGAGACGGTCGCCCCCGAGATGTTTTATGTCGGGTCCACTATTTCACCTTAAAAGAAGAGATCATGCGAAAGGCATGGAACCTGGGCTCTGTGGACTTCTTTGGAGCCCCTATCCACCTATACCCTGACTTATCTCGCAACACGCTGTACATGCGTCGAGTGGTGCGCCCTCTACTCGACCTTATACGGCAAGCCGGAGCTACCTATACATGGGGTCACCCCTTCAGCATCAAGGTGATACGGGGCGACAGCAGATTCACGCTTTCTGACCCAGATCAACTGCCCGACTTCTTTCTCTTTATTGAACAGGAACCGATAGAAGTATTAAACTGGTTAGACCCTCCAGAGGATAGATCAAGACAGCTGGGACTTGGCCCACTTCCACAGCGCCGCAGACGTCCTAGGTCTAGATCAGTCTCTTCCGGTCCAGGGATAAGAAGACCTACTTCTCCAGAAGATTAACTCAGTAGCTATTTGGGGACTGATGGCTTGTTTTGTCTTGCCATGCCAATTATATTTCCGAGGGCTCCCAGTAGTTTTGCTGCATTTTTCAAGTGGCATGGGATGTTTTTCGATCCCTTAACTGTGCTTTTCCTACTTGAAAGCTAAGACCTCCAGTAAGCCTAGTAGGGGATACAGTGAATATAGGGTTCGGATCTACTGGCTCTTTCCCTGCTCTTTGCCAATATACTATTTGGCTGGGGTTCGGGTGAGAGCATAGATTGAAGCCACTTTTGTACCTCTCACTATGACGAACATCAGGTAAAGCAAATGTATACCAATGTTTTATTTTCCAAAGATGTTCTGTTTTGTCTCAGACTGATCCCTCTCACCCTATCCTGATATTATATGCAGTGAGGGATGGGTGGCGGGGGTGGGGGTGCTGCCCTGGGGGGGGTCTGGCACTTGGTCTTACCCAATCTCTGCTTCAGAGGATACAGGTCTTAAGGGCGCTACGCATGGAGCAGCGGATTGCCCCCTCAGGGGGTCCCCCCGTTCCCTATACCTCCCATATACTCACAATATTGTTTGGCTCCATAACCTTCTTTATATGCCAGAGCCAAGGTAATTGTTATATGTTTACCCTAGGGTTAATTATTTGACCTCCAGTAAGCCTAGTAGGGGATATAGTGAATATAGAGTTCGGATTTACTGACTCTTTCCCTGCTCTTTGCCAATATACTATTTGGCTGGGGTTCGGGAGAGAACATAGATTGAAGCCACTTTTGTGCCTCTCACTATGACGAACGTCAGATAAAGCAAATGTATACCAATGTTTTGTTTTCTTATTCTCCAAAGATGTTCTGTTTTGTCTCAGACTGATCCCTCTCACCCTCTCCTGATATTATATGCAGTGGGGGACGTGTGGCGGGGGTGGGGGTGCTGCCCTGGGGGGGGGTCTGACACTTGGTCTTACTCAATCTCTGCTTCAGAGGATACAGGTCTAAAGGGCGCTACGCATGGAGCAGCGGATTGCCCCCTCGGGGGGTTTCCCCCGCTCCCTATACCTCCCATATACTCACAATATTGTTTTGGCTCCATAACCTTCTTTATATGCCAGAGCCAAGGTAATTGTTATATGTTTACCCTGGGGTTAATTATTTGAACCCAATGCACATACTTGGTTGACTGTTATCACTTGTTGCTGTTAAGCTGCCTTATGCCCCACACTTGTTTACCATTAAATATTAAGTGTGCCATACACATTACTTACATGCCTGATCTGCTGTCGGGATCACGGCTCAGGTCCATTCATCCTGATCTTTCCCCCACAATAGGACAGGCACAGTTTGTGCCTAAAACGTGATCTTTCATGCAGTGTTTTGCACTAGCGAACACATTAGTTTCCCAGACACATCCATTTAGGTGTCTTTTCATTTATACCTTACTTCTTCCATTCTACACACGCTCCTTTCTTATCTCTTACTCCTCCCCCCCCCCCCCTTCTTTTTTTCTTTTTTTTTTTTTTTCTTTCCCTCTTTCTCTTCCCCTCATTTTTCCCTTCTCTTTTTTCTTCCTTTTATGCTCCCTATACCTTTCCTCTATATTCTATTACTCTCTCTCCTTTACAGCCTTTGGCACTCCAGCATGGCTCACACGGTGACTTTGCGCCCACACCTGAAACTTTGTTCGTATAATGCAAACGGACTTAACATCGCGTCGAAACGTGGGCAAATTCTGTATCAGATGCACAAAAGACAGGTCAGCATACTTTTGCTACAGGAGACCCACTTCCATTCTGACTCCACTCCTTCCTGCTCCAATAGATATTTTAATAGATGGATTCACAGTACCAACCCGACGCAAAAATCTAAGGGAGTATCTATTGCGTTCCATAAAACACTCCCTATTGAGCTGCTCGATCATGTTGCAGACCCCCAGGGCAGGTATGTTTTTGCGAAAATTTCCCTATGGGGGACTAAACTGACGATAGCTAACATATACTTGCCTAATACACACCAAGTCCCATCAGCCTTGCAGTACCTAAAGATTTTGGCGGGTTTCGCAGAGGGCAAGATCATACTCGGAGGGGACTTCAATACCCCCTTGGATCCACTTTTGGATTCATCGACATCCCGTTCCTCTATATCCTTCCCGAAAATACGGGCCCTAAGACGGGCCACCCACAATATGCATCTCATTGACGTATGGCGAATACTGTATCCCGACTCACGAAACTACACACACGTCTCTAACGTACACCAATCATACAGTCGATTAGATTATTTCCTAATCGATCACGGCTGCTTAGATTGGTCCCCCAGTTGTGAAATAGACCCTATGGTTTGGTCCGACCACTCACCTATATTCCTGACGCTTACAATCCCCTCTACTCCAATAAAAGAATGGACATGGAGGTTAAATGACTCTCTCTTGACTGAACCAGGGTTTGATACACAGATAGCGGAGACGATATCAAACTTTTTCACAGACCACACCTCTGACGACACCTCACCACCCATTAAATGGGAGGCATTGAAGGCGGTATTACGGGGTAGGTTTATTCAAATGGGAGCCCGCATGAAAAAGGAACGCTCAGCTGCGATAGCTAAGGCAATACACAAGCTTAGGACACTAGAAACTACTCATAAGCGTTCTCCGACGGTGGAAGTGCTTGCGGAGGTTTCTTCCGCTCGTACTCAACTTAGAGAGTTATATGAGGCATCAGCCCGCACGTTTGAGGACAAATTAGCCTTCCATCAATACAAATTTCGGGATAAATGTGGTAGATCCCTGGCTCGCACCCTACATACCAAACAACCTAACACCTTCATACCCCTCATACGGGACAGTTCTGGGAAAACTGTCTCATCACCATCTGAGATGGGGCAGGTGTTCCGGGACTTTTATCAATCCTTATATAATATACCTACAGCAAGCCCCACTGAATCTCCCCTCACTGCAGCGGAAACACAAGCCTCCTACATTGCGCAAACTGCACTACCCACTCTAGATAACGAAGCAATAGAGGATCTTGAGGCCCCGATTACGGAAGACGAGGTTGCCCGCGCCATCGCTTCTACCCCGTCTGGTAAAAGCCCGGGTCCTGATGGCTTTACCCCAAAATTTTACAAACAATTTGCTCCCCTCCTTACTCCCTTCTTGACAAAAGTATTTAACTCCATCTCTGAGCGATCAGTGTTCCCGCCACAAACCTTAGAGGCACATATTACCCTCATCCCCAAACCAGACAAAGACCTGACTGTATGTGCTAATTACCGACCTATCTCGCTAATAGGAGTAGATCTAAAGGTATATGCAAAAGTGCTAGCTAACAGGTTACAACCATTGTTACCCCACTTAATACACCTAGATCAGGTGGGCTTTGTGAGTGGAAGAGAGGCGCGAGATAACACCCTAAAAACACTCCTCATCGCGGATTATGCTCGGGCCCACAATATCCCATTGTGCCTTCTCACAGTCGATGCAGAAAAGGCCTTCGACCGTGTCGACTGGCAATTTCTCCGCCTATCATTACAACAACTAGGTCTAGGACCAAACATGATTTCCAAAATAATGTCCCTCTACACATCTCCCTCCGCTAGGATTAGACTAAACGGCTCCCTATCTCCAAAATTTACCATACACAATGGAACGCGGCAAGGGTGCCCCTTGTCCCCCATTCTTTATGTGATTGTTATGGAACATCTAGCTGTTGCCCTTAGAAATAACCCGGATATCCATGGTGTTAGTATAGGCCCCCTACACACTAAAATTGCCCTGTTTGCTGATGACCTACTCATATTTGTAACTCAACCGCAAGTTTCCCTACCCTCCATCATGCAGGAGTTTCAGAGGTATGGAGCGGTTAGTAACTTTAAAGTTAATCTTAATAAGTCGGAAATCCTCAACATCTCACTCCCAGCAGCGGCTCTCCAACAGCTCGCATCTTCCTTCCCTTTTAAGACAAGCTCCACATCTATTCGTTATCTAGGAATCCATATTCCAACAGTTGCGTCTCAATTATTTTCCAGCAACTTCACCCCTTTACTTCTTAGAACTCAAGCGGACTTGGCCACATATACCTCTAAACAGCTCTCCTGGCTGGGTAGGGTGAATGTCTTGAAAATGGATGTTCTCCCTCGATTCCTATACCTTTTCCAGACCATCCCTATCCATATCCCCACCTCGTTCTTCAAAAGACTTCGCCAGATCTTTTCTAAATTCATATGGCAGGGACATCGCCCCAGGATAAAATATGACACAATGATTCTCCCGAAGGTCAAGGGGGGTGCAGGGGTCCCTGATGCCTCTATATACCATAAGGCAGCAGTACTCGTGCGTATAGTAGATTGGTTCCATCACTCTTCCTCCAAACTTTGGGTCCAATTAGAGAAATATCTTAATGAGGCTGATCTTTGCGCCCTGCCGTGGACTCCTACGGCTCAGCGTGGGGACGGCCTACTTTCCACTGCTCTTACTCGTCAAACTCTCCAGATTTGGGACCGCCTGATTTCAGCGAGTAAACTGTCCAAACTCCAGGGCCCGATGACCCCTCTCTTTGGGACTCCGGCCTTCCCCCCAGCAGCAAATACGTTGAGATTTGGGCCCTGGGATAGGGACAGCCATAGACGTCTAGCACAGGTGTTACGGGCTGACCCATCCTTGAGAACAGACATACCCTCTCGGACGGACTTAGGGCCCTCGACAATGTGGCTACAAAGGAGTCAAATAATGTCATACGTACGCACTTTCCCCTCCATCTCAGAGATTCTAGATGACCCATCAGACTTTGACGAGCTGCTCTTACAATCGGACCCACCAACACATGTAGTTTCACTGCTATATTCCCTATTATTGAACATATCTGCCCCTGACCTCCCAACATATACACAGAAATGGGAAACAGAGTTGCAGCACTCCATCTCCCCCACTGATTGGCAAAAAAAGCTTTATCCTAACACATAGGATTTCCCTGGCAACCAAGACTCAAGAAAAAGGGTTTAAGTTATTGACGAGGTGGTACAGATGCCCAGTGAATATCAAAAGTTTTAACCCCTCTTTGACAGACAGTTGTTGGAGATGCTTGTCCTCTAGTGGGACAATGCTTCACATCTGATGGGCTTGCCCTCCAATCTGGAAACTATGGCAAAAGATATTTGACCTATACAGCAGGCTGATGGCGACATCAATTAAGCCCACACCAGAGATAGCCCTATTATCTATACTCCCGGGCCCCCTCAAGTCGATTAAAAAAGATGTACTGCGCCACTTTCTGGCAGCAGTCAGGACAGTAATCCCACGACATTGGAAAACGGCAGATGTGCCTTCCTTGGGAGAATGGGCTGTCGAAGTGGATCAGATAAGAGATCTGGAGCGTCTGTTGGCGCAGGAGGCGGGAAAGGAGGAACAGTTTCTCGCCACCTGGGCCTCGTGGTCAATGTTTCGCTACTCCGATGACTTCTCCCTATGGGTCAGAGATATCCCACCCTCAACCGCCGTCTAGCCATGCTGGGGTGCCTAACACCCCAGGAATCACCCCTTACTTCTACACACGATCTCATTCCCAACTTTTTCTCTGTTTCTTTTTTATTAAGTATTGAACCAACAACACATACATGTAACTAAAGATCATATACCCAGAATAGTTAAATGATTTAAATATATATATTAGGTGAATACACGACCCATACAGCATTCTAATTTGATGAAAAGGAGCCCTCAGATAACACTAACACGCGAAACCGTAAGGTTTAATATATGTTGACTCCCACTCGCATGTTATTCCTGTCCTGTATAAAAAATCTATATGTACAATATGATATACCAGTAACTCACCGAAAAATACATGTCAGACTGATCATTCCTATATATGTATGGTTATGATACACATTGCTACTCTATGTATATTATATATGCTGTTCTACTGTAAAGAACAGTATTTCTCTGTTAAATCCTGTATTTTCTTGTTTCTCTTTGAAATAAAATAAGATTGAAAGAAAAAATATAAACAAAGATACTCCTCATCCTTTGATGTAGTTGAGCAGCTTCTTGCAGTGGCTGGACTGGTCTCATCCCTCATGCTTCTTTACAACAACCCAGTCACCTGGTTAGAAAGAATGTAAACTGGTTATTGTGTCAGGGTCCAGGAGGGACTCATGAACCCTGTGGTGGATCTTTTGAAGTTCATGTTACAGTGACTGCACCTACCCCATCAGCTGAGAATGTTGACAGCTGCTGAGGAAATTACAACTCTGGTTTTGGTTGACCTCCAAACAAACCTCATATGGCAATAACCCAGACATGTGGGAACTTAATGACTGTGATCACTGCATCTTACCATCTGGGGTGTAATACCTGGAACCATTGAAAAAAGGTTCCCATGGGAGCGTCCTTCACCAGACTGCTGATTCAAATTCCATCAAAGGAAGAAAGTCGTGGAACCTGTCATTCCTACTAGGTCACAAACTTGGCTAGAATTAGAGCGGTTATTATTATGGGTTTGAAAAATTGTCAGTCTCACTGCTATCATCCCCCCCCCCCTTTTTTTTTTCCTCATTACAAACTGGAGGAAGACACGCAGGGCTTAGAATGGTGCAGAAAAAAAACAATGAAACAGTGAAATAGCCTATGATACTTTTACCTTCTTATACACCTGCTTTCTATGTATATACACTTTCAGAAACTCCTTGGACCTGAAAAGATACTTATAAACAAAAGTTATTATTCTATCCTTCATATTTAACCTGCAAAGAATGGTAAACAATACAACATTCTTGTACATTGGTAAACTGTCACTGACATTCCTCAAAACCGATAATAACTAAACCCTCTATAACCCTTACTTTCATGTTCTTACTAAAATACAACAGCCGCGACACGTAAGAGGGCTGTCGCGATGGGTTCAAACATATTCTTGTTACTACAGTGGAACCTTGGTTTGCGAGTAACACGGTTAATGAACGTTTCGCAAACCAAGCACTGTATTTCTAAAATTCCTAACTCAGTTTGTGAGTGTTGTCTTGCAAAACAAGCAGGATTCAGGCCAATAGCGGTGTGCAGTACCGCATTTGGCCCGAGGTGGGGGGCGCCGGAGCCGAGCAGAACCGTAAGTCACCGATCGGCGCCGTTTGGAAATGCAAGGAAAGGCCCGAGGACAGTTCGGCTGACCTCGACAAACCTCGGAAAGGCTCGTGAACGGAGTCTTTCCGAGGTTTGCCGAGGTCTGCCTAAGTGTCCCTCGGGCCTTTTCGGCAGTTTCCGAGGCTCTCCGGCGCCCCCCCCCCCCCCCCCCCCCTGGCCGCATGCGGTATTGCATCCCATTGAAGTCAATGCGGAACAAATTATTTTCGTTTCCATTGACTTCAATGGGAAAACTCACTTTGATATGCAAGTACATTGGATTACGAGCATACTCCTGGAACGGATTATGTGCGTAATCCGAGGTTCCACTGTACATACAAACAATGAGAAGACTAAAACATGAGACAAACATTTAGATACAAATGTGGGGGAGATATTTCATAGTTCCCAAAACAAAAATGACTTAAACAAAACAACCAGACGGAATGCTACCTTCACTCTTAGCGATAGAAAAAAAAAATACAATGGGAAAGATACAAGAGCATCTCGGAATCTTGTATGGACATACCACACAAAGTCCAAAAACAGGCATGATAATTTTTAAACACATAAACGTGTACTACACATCCATCAACTCGCTCATTACAGATTTCTGAAGCCACAGCTGAACTACTTCCAAGGTATTTTTATTCTGGGGTCTCGTACCTCCAGACATCAAAAATACCTTCCAAAGGAATACACCTTACTTTTTCCTCTGACCATATATGCCAATATTTAAGGGGTCTAATGGCCTTAGCCCCATACTCAGATTTCATGTATTGTGCAGCTGCCTGACTGGGGTACATGGACGACCCATTGCCCATGACGATTCAAATCGCTTTTTTGGCAGACTCTGCGTCCAGAGAACCCTGCGCTTTACTTTCAGAGCGGTTATTGTTGTTTGCGCCTTTGTCACTATAACTGGCCCCCGCTTCCCAATTATTGTACACGGCCTGAGTGGGGCTGCTAGCATACTACTCCTCACGTTTATGCTAAAACAATCGCGCACTGGAATTCCAAATAATTTACACGGCACGACCGGTCTCAGGATATACAGTCTTCTAAACATGTTTGTCCGACAACTACAAAAACACCATGAAAGCCTCCGCTATTCAAAACAATCTTATGGCTTCTATCTGTACCTAGATATTACAACAACTCGGATGCCTCCTGTTTGCTCTCTACCCGAAACTGCACCACAGCATAAACCTTAATTAAATTTAAAAATCAAAAATGATTTTGTCATTCCAAACACGAGTCAAAAGACAACCAGTTCCTTCCACCAACTTCTTGTTGTACATCACATAATATAAATGAATAGGAAGAGGGAGGGAGAGGGAAAAGCCCAGTCTCATACCATGTCCATCAAGACACCAAAAAAAAAAAAATCTATGGTGCAACAAAAGCCAAAAACTGAAACTTCTGCAAAAAGACGGCTGAAGGAGGTCAACCAAAGCCTTTCCATTCCACTGCAGGCCACAAACAAGCAAAAACAAAACACACAGTTTTAAAAGTTCAAAAAGTCAGTCAAATCTAGCAAATTCAGTGCAAAGTAGAGCAGTTTCACTGCAAAGTATGTAAAAAGTACATAAACAGAAAAGATCGAATTCTCTTAAAAGGAAACGGTGCCTTAAACTGCGCCTCTATAAACCAAATAAGCAATTCCACCCAAACACAGCGAGCACAAAATGGTACTTGCCACGGCCACATGGTGACTACAAGAATGGAAAATGGCCGATAAAAGCCAGGCCACAACAAAATAACACATGAAATGCAGTTTGTTGATCCCGCCAAAAACAGACTTCTTCACGAGAAACATAAACTTCTCTAAAACAACTGGAATAAAAAAACCTAAAATGATTCTACTGGAAATGGAATTAAGTATAAAAAACAGACCATATTTCGTTTGAGACTAAAATCAGCAGAAACAAGGCAGTTGCAGCAATCGAAAATCGGTCCACGGCAAAATGGTGGATGAAATCCAGACTACAGAAAAATGGCCGATATTAACAAATGAAAACCAACACAAACCAGGATTTCTCCCTACAAAAACTGACTATACAATTGAGACACCAATATTAACACTTATCCCTAGACCAGTGGTTCTCAACCTGGGGGTCGGGACCCCCTTAGGGGTCGAATGAAGATTTGCCAGGGGTCACCAAATCCTGGGCTGTTCCTAAAGCCTGCACCACTCTCTCTGCCTTTTTGAGGCCGCCCTTTGGAGCCCGCGGCCACCCACTAAGCCCGCGGCCACCCACTAAGCCTCCTCGCAGCCGCCCATTCAGTTCACAGCATAGGTGGGGGGAAGAAACTAGAGGTCAGCTTATCTCCTGATTTCGGCATAGGTGTCACTGCTGTGAGACACCACAAAGTCGGAGACACAGTGAAGCCAGGGACACAGTGAGTAAGACTACCTGTGATTATAGTTGCTATTAATAGTCCCCGCTACAGTTCTCAGATCAGCAGATAACCTTGATCAAGAGCACCTTAGTTGGCTGATCAGAACTCCCCCCAGCATTGCCACTCATCCCACCCCCCACCACACCAAGGAGTAAGAGAAGGAATAAAAATAGAGAATACGTGAAAGGTAGAGGAAAAGAGGTGGAGGAGCAAAGAAAAAGGGAGAGAAAGAATAAGAGAAAGAACAAGAAAGATGGCTAGAGAGAGGGATGGGGAAAAAAAAACAAGAAATTAGGATTTTAATACTGTACGAGTGGAAGGGACTCAGGGAGAGCTAAATGTCCGTGGGTCAGGGTCGCAAATTACTTGTCTTGCCTTGGGTGCTCACAACCTATGCTACAAAAATAATTTTACTGTTAGGGGTCCCCACAACTTGGGAAATTTTATCAAGGGGTCACGGCAGTAGAAAGGTTGAGAACCACTGCCCTAGACAAACACTTTAGGCTATATCAATTAGGGCCCATACTAAAATATAGGCATATTTAACTAAACAATATAACAATATATCCAAAAACGCCAAAGTGACGCCAAAACATGAAATAACACGCCTTAAACATACACTCTTGTCCCAAATACAACACAATACTTGGCTCTGAGAGTTAGAAGGTCAACAGAACTCCCCCCATGCTATTACCTAGAAACCTGAGACCCCCCCACAGGGTGTAAACAGCTCCTATTGTGATGTCCCAACAATGCATGGCTGCTTGAATATGCGGCAGGCATTTCAACTTAAAACCAAAGCCTTTAAAAATATTATTACACTTATGGGACATGTGTCTTGGTCCTATACAAAGGTAAAAATCACAATTCATTCATTTCTATTTCTCATATACATCACAAACTTATTACACAGCATACAGTTACACAGCCTGCTCAGTCACACACAACATTCACTTTAGGTTTGTATTAAATGGGACCTATAGAAGATTTAAATATAGGTGCTTCCCCAATTAATAGACCTACTTACAATGACAAAAATATAACCTACAATAAATGTCCCGTCATTATACAGAAAGTGACAAAAAAACATAAGGTTCTTTGCCTGGCAGCTCTTACCTCATTCAGCACTCAATGGATCAAGATCCCAAACACAGAACAGCAAAAATGTTCAAAAAACTTGAAGCATGGTTGTCTTACCATAGGCCGGCCTTTGCTGTTCTGGTTCTGGAGGTCTCTTCCCCTTCAAGGTCCGCTGAATTGGGAAGATCTGTTGGCTTCCTTTCTGGCCCGCCGCCATGAATGTCAGGGAAATTCTAAGCATATAATTTCTTTGTGCTTAAAAGCACAAATACAGCCCTCTTTTATATAATGCCGGGAAAGCGCGCTCGTTTATCTCTCCAAGTAACACAAACAGATGCTGGTATCTCCTCAAGCTCAGTATCATCCTGAACAAAATGGCCAAGCTGCTTTTATTTATACTAAACACATGGATAACAAAAGAGCGTGCTGGCTTCAGAATCAGCCAGACACTTGTATTCATTCAAAAGAACCAACGACACACATGCATATATTCAAATAGAAATGCAGTAGTGACTTGTGCAGACGGTGGTGTGCAAAACCATGCGGCGAGCACATGGTTCCGAACACAACCATCAGCACATTCCCACTGCTACCAATGATGCGAGCCATAATTTTGTATGGTTATGCTATGGTTCCCAAGTACGCAGACCTGCTTACTTAGAAGTTTAAATGCGAGCGCCATGGAGTGGCCAGTTCCCTGGTGAGGCATAAATAAACATCCTTAAAAGAGCAAACAGATCCGCCGTGTCCACGGGAAGGTTTCCGCATCCAATTGTCTTCCACCAGCATCTTTATGTGCGAATACCCTCGCATAAGTGTATTACAGCAAAACAGACACTGGGGGTCATCTGACAACATACATTTATAAACATTTCCACAACAGATGTCAGGGTGGGAGCATATTGCAGGAGCTAAAGCAAAAAGCAAAGGAGAAAGCGGGCAACCCTGTCTTTCTGCGCTGGATTGGAACCAGCGATGACCTACAGTTTAACCCCGTATGAAGACTTGAGCTAGAGGAGCGCTATACAGAGTTTTTAATAGGGAAATAAATGTAGAACCAAATCGAAAGGCCTCCAAAGTGGCAAATAAGTAGCCCCAAGTTAAACTATCCAAAGCCTTGTGGAGGTCCAACGGGAGAAGAAGAAGCTCCTTGGATAAGGGAGCATCCCAATTAGTGTGCACTGCTGAATTCAATGCTTTAGACCAGTGGATCTCAACCCTGTCCTCAGGTACCTCCAACAGGCCATGTTTGCAGGTTTTTCCTTTATCTTGCACAGGCGCTTTAAATCAGAGTCAATGGCTTGGTATTTTGGACAGCTATTTTATATAAGAGAAATTGCCAAAACATGGCCTGTTGTGGGTACTTGAGGACAGGGTTGAGAACCACTGCTATAGACCGACAGATTTGGTTTAATGTTTCGCATTTAGCAATATTTAATGTGTATCTATACCCTAAACATTTTTTTAAAAATTGGATAAAATGCAAAATGGGGAAAGGTTAGAACGCCTAGCAAAAATGACAATCAGTTTATAACTAGCTTTTTAACTAATTAAGGACCGAGCCTCTTTCTGAGATTTGTTGTTTACAAGTTAAAAACAGTTATTTTTTTTTGCTAGAAAATTACTTAGAACCCCCAAACATTATAAATTTTTTTCTAACACCCTAGAGAATAAAATGGCGGTCGTTGCAATACTTTCTGTCACACCGTATTTGCGTAGCGGTCTTACAAGTGCACTTTTTTTGGAAAAAAAAAAAAAACACTTTTGAATTAAAATAAGACAACAGTAAAGTTAGCCCAATGTTACATTGTGAAAGATAATGTTACGCCGAGTAAAATGATACCCAACATGTCACGCTTTAACAATTGCGCCCACTCGTGGAATGGCGATAAACTTTTACCCTTAAAAATCACCTCCATAGGCGACGTTTAAAAAAAATTCTACAGGTTTCATGTTTTAAGTTACAGAGGAGGTCTAGGGCAAGAATTAAAGTGAAAGATATTCCTGCGCTACCCAGTTGGAAAAAGAAAAGAGGAATCGGTAAAAAAGATGAGAGCTGTGGAAGATCTATGAAACTGGACAGCTGCACACACCATAAAAGGGCCAAGCATGAACCCAAAAAAGCAAAGTAGAAGAGGGAGGGGTGCTGCGCTAACCAGAAAAGAGTGCTATAGATCTCCGTATGTGGTCATTTCCTATAAATAAAAATAACAAGGTCGCAGAAAAAAAAAAAATTGCATAGGTTGGTGTTGGTTGCTAAAAACCTTGTGAAGTGTAAAAATGCTAAAATGTATTAATAATCCAGGGAAGTGATGTAAATAAACTGGTTGTGAACAGTACAACGTAAATATGTCTACACATAGAATCGCATAAATAAAAATAAAGTCGCAGAGAAAAATCGCATAGGTTGGTGTTGGTTGCTAAAAACCTTGTGAAGTGTAAAAATGCTAAAATGTGATAATAATCCAGGGAAGCGATGTAAATAAACTCGTTGTGAACAGTACAACGTAAATATATCTAAAAATCATACAATGCATATATATAATCAATAGTGCAAAAAAACATATAATAAAGTGCTAGTGCTCAGGTGACCTGAGTGTAATTATTCAGACAAATTCGAACAAAGCATAAAGTGAACAAATAAATTAAATATTATAAATCAATATTGCAGTGAATAGTGACCAAAATTGATATTAAAATGCCTCAATACAGTGATTTAGAGTGCTAGATGTCCAAAGGTAATAAATGACATGCCAGTAATCCAGCAAAAAATGTGCAAAAAAAAAAGGTCTTATAGAAGTGCACAGACAACAGTGCTCAAAAAAACACAGCAGTGAGGTGTTTTGGGATGCAATACACCCTGTGTCCTCTTCGTGCAACATACACTAGTGTGGGTAATGGCCCCTTACCTAGCGGTGCTAGGTCAACCGCAGAGATAGTCGCTAAAAGCGCAGGATCTTGAGCCTCAATCACGTCCCTATGTCCACGCTTGCTAGCGTTCCAAGATCCTTATGGCAGCTGGATGTATATAGCTATGGTCCTAGCTGGGGTCCTAGACCAGTGCGGGTCCTAGCTCCTCCTCCACAACTCAGATGTATATAAGAAAGTGGATATGCAGGACAAAGATACCATATAGTGAAGTATGTTTTGAACAGGGGGGTCGCTTTATTCAAAAACATAGGTAAAAAGTACTCACATTGAGCAGTATACAGATCAAATGCCTATCTCCTACGAGCAGCGAGCTCGTAATGCTTCCAGCAGTATGAACAAGACTATTCCGTCCCTACGCATGACGTCACCGATCACGTGACTTCTTCAGGGGATAAACAAAATAGGCTCATTGTGGTCTTAAATAGTCTCTCCCATAGAGATTAATGGGCGGCCATTTTCTTGTAGCCGCGCCGACCATTATTAGGTATCTCATGTGTGCGGCCATCTTTTTGGTTAGTAAAGGCTAAGATTAAGTAGGAGGATATCAGGTTAGCTGTATGTTTCCATGGTGATATGTAGCTACACATGGATACAGCCTAGTCCTATGGAAGGAGATCCATTTTCGATGGTATATTATGTAAAAACTATTTATATTACAGATAGTTTAATCTTGCTGAACCGCTGTCCGTTTTAGTGATATAGCATGTAGAAATAATTTAAGCTTGCTGAGCGCGCTGACAGGTACTTGGAGTGGATTTTCACTTTAGATACTTTTGCACCTAGAGGTTTGAATATCGAGTTTGATTTGAATTGCTTTTTAAGTGACTTTTAATTAGTAGTGTACACATCTATCTCTTTACACACCCCATCCGCCCCCTTTTTTTACCCAATTTTACAATACCTTTAGGAACATGTCTTGGCCCTTTTTTCTCTCTCTTTCCCAATGCCCTCGGCCACTCTTCAGAAAATCAGATTACATTTGTATGTTATTACCTTTTTTACCTTTTTTATCTCTCTTTCCTCCCTTGGATATTGTATTTTAGTCCAGACCATATGTATATACATGAGATATTATGTAAGGGTAGATGTATATATGAAGCGAATAAGCCTATTCCATCACCCTCCCGCAGAATTTCTATTTTATTTTTAAACAATAAGATTTAATATAGGAATTTTTTCCCCCTTTTTATATGTATTGTATATATATATATATATATATTATATATATATATATTTTTTTATATTTTAAGTAACTTAGTTCTTTTAAATTATTTTAATGATTTTTATTTATTAAGTAAATATCTTTATTAATTTTTTAATATATTTCTTGTGTACTTTAACTGGCAGCCTTTTATTACCTGTCAGCGCGCTCAGCAAGATTAAATTATTTCTACATGCTATATCACTAAAACGGACAGCGGTTCAGCAAGATTAAACTATCTGTAATATAAATAGTTTTTACATAATATACCATCGAAAATGGATCTCCTTCCATAGGACTAGGCTGTATCCATGTGTAGCTACATATCACCATGGAAACATACAGCTAACACGATATCCTCCTACTTAATCTTAGCCTTTACTAACCAAAAAGATGGCCGCGCACATGAGATACCTAATAATGGCCGGCGCAGCTACAAGAAAATGGCCGCCCATTAATCTCTATGGGAGAGACTATTTAAGACCACAATGAGCCTATTTTGTTTATCCCCTGAAGAAGTCATGTGATTGGTGACATCACGCGTAGGGACGGAATAGGCTTGTTCATACTGCTGGAAGCATTACGAGCTCGCTGCTCGCAGGAGATAGGCATTTGATCTGTATACTGCTCAATGTGAGTACTTTTTACCTGTTTTTGAATAAAGCGACCCCCCTGTTCAAAACATACTTCACTATATGGTATCTTTGTCCTGCATATCCACTTTCTTATATACATCTGAGTTGTGGAGGAGGAGCTAGGACCCGCACTGGTCTAGGACCCCAGCTAGGACCATAGCTATATTGTCATGAGAAGGTCTACCCGTTGGTGGCGCTATCGGTCTCTTGGATCGCAGTACCAGTGTCCATCAGCAGGTGTCTTCCAACACCTAGGACCTGCAGTAAGAGGTCTTTCCTGCTGGTGGCACTGTTGCATCCTCGGGCCGTAGTACCGGCGTCAACCAGCGGGTGCACTCTGGCAGTGTGGAGCAAACAGCTCACACTGCGCTCAGCTGTGACATGAGGTCAATTACCACAGCCTTACAAATACCCGGCAAGCCCTCATAGGCTTGCCTTGGTATCTCTCACTCCCTGCGTTCTGACCTTGCTGCCTGTTTGACCTTGAGCCTGCTATCTGCCTTGTCCTGATCTGATCCCATCCCTATCCTGAGGCCTTCCTAGTCCTGTCCCTTCTGTTCCTGGCTCCCTTGGATCCCTGCCCTGAACCCCATCCATCCATCCTCTCCTTGTCCTGTTCAGTTTCCCGTCCTTACCTTCTGCTGACTTCCCTGTGTATGACCTTGGCTTGGCTTTGATTACGATTACGGTATCTCCATTTACCTATATATATATTGTTGTTTGTAGTGGGTTGTTGTGTGGGTTTGCACTGTTTATATTCCTTTCACTTATCACTTGTTAATAAACACCATTATTTCACTTATATGTGTTTTGGGTTTCCTCTGTGTAGTTCACACAGTCGGGTCAATTAGATACCCTGACAGTATACCAAGGCCATCCCTGACCAGACGTGGCTGCACTGAGAAACCGTCCTGTTACGGTGGGCGCGCAAAATGAACTTTGATGAAATTGTCTATTATTCTCTGCTGGCGGCAGAGGATAATGAATATTGTTGTCAGACTCTTAAAGATTGGACCCGAGACCAACTGCTGGAAACGATACAAACCGCCCATTTACTTGTAGATCAAGGTCATGTGTTATTTGAGGATGTTCAGCCTTTGATCCAATTATGTACAAAGTCAGCCTTGTCATACATTCCCGAAGGTAGTGACGATTTCTCCCCTCCTTTCAGTTGTGACCAGGTTGAATCCCTGGTATGGTTGTTAGAGGATGATCCGGCTTCCTTTGATGAACACTATTCCGCTTGTTCCCAGCAGGTGTTATCCGATTGCATTTATTCAGTACAATCTTTGGTTAGTCAGGCTTTATGTGAATCAGCGTTTGTTCAACCTTTGCTGCAGGCATGGTCAGACCTCCTGTCTTTAGCTAAGCCACACTATTCCAGCCCTGCCATTAATCATCTGCTTTCCAAAAGATCTATTTCCCCGTCACCTATGGCAACCTCAGCTACAACCCAGTTCAATCAGCTCCCTACCAAATACTACCACCCAGTCTCCAAGTGTTGCACCCATCCTGCCTTCAATTCACCTGTCTCTTCTCCTCCACCTGTAACAGTCCCACAAAACCCCTCTCTAGCTACAGTTCCTTGGTCTTCCTTCTGCCCAGCTACTTTCTTTGCTTACAGCCCTGCACCTACATACAAAACTGCACGGGCTAAACCAAAGAAGAAGCAAAAATTCTTCCCGACCCACACCATCCTGCCAGTAACCCAACCTGTTCCAGCTTTGCAGTCTGACGTTCCAGCCTTCCAGTCTGATGTTCCAGCCTTCCAGTCTGATGTTTCAGCCTTCCAGTCTGACGTTCCAACCTTCCAGTCTGATGTTCCAGCCTTCCAGTCTGATGTTCCAGCTTTGCAGTCTGATGCTTTGCAGTCTGATGTTCCAGCTTTGCAGTCTGATGTTCCAGCTTTGCAGTCTGATGTTCCAGCCTTCCAGTCTGATGTTCCAGCTTTGCAGTCTGATGTTCCAGCCTTCCAGTCTGATGTTCCAGCCTTCCAATCTGATGTTCCAGCCTTCCAATCTGATGTTCCAGCCTTCCAATCTGATGTTCCAGCCTTCCAGTCTGATGTTCCAGCTTTGCAGTCTGATGTTCCAGCTTTGCAGTCTGATGTTCCAGCTTTGCAGTCTGATGTTCCAGCTTTGCAGTCTGATGTTCCAGCTTTGCAGTCTGATGTTCCAGCTTTACAGTCTGATGTGCCTGCCTCCCAGTCTGTCGTCCCGATGCCTGCCTTCCAGCTCGATGTCCCTGCCTTCCAGCCGGATGTCTTGCAGCTTGCCTTCCAGCCTGATGTCTTGATGCCTACCTACCAGTCTGATGTGCCAGCTTCCCAGTCTGATGTGCCAGCTTCCCAGATTGATGTGCCAGCTTCCCAGATTGATGTGCCAGCTTCCCAGATTGATGTACCAGCTTCCCAGCCTGATGTCTTGCAGCTTGTCTTCCAGCCTGATGTCTTGATGCCTACCTACCAGTCTGATGTGCCAGCTTCCCAGTCTGATGTGCCAGCTTCCCAGTCTGATGTGCCAGCTTCCCAGATTGATGTGCCAGCTTCCCAGATTGATGTGCCAGCTTCTCAGTTTGCTGTACCAGCTTCCCAGCCTGATGTTTTGCAGCTTGCCTTCCAGCCTGATGTCTTGATGCCTACCTACCAGTCTGATGTGCCAGCTTCCCAGTCTGATGTGCCAGCTTCCCAGTCTGATGTGCCAGCTTCCCAGATTGATGTGCCAGCTTCCCAGATTGATGTGCCAGCTTCCCAGATTGATGTGCTAGCTTCCCAGATTGATGTGCCAGCTTCCCAGTTTGCTGTACCAGCTTCCCAGCCTGATGTCTTGCAGCTTGTCTTCCAGCCTGATGTCTTGATGTGCCAGCTTCCCAGTCTGATGTGCCAGCTTCCCAGTCTGATGTGCCAGCTTCCCAGATTGATGTGCCAGCCTCCCAGATTGATGTGCCAGCTTCCCAGATTGATGTGCCAGCTTCCCAGATTGATGTGCCAGCTTCCCAGATTGATGTGCCAGCTTCCCAGTTTACTGTACCAGCTTCCCAGCCTGATGCCTTGCAGCTTGTCTGCCAGCCTGATGTTTTGATGCCTACCTACCAGTCTGATGTGCCAGCTTCCCAGTCTGATGTGCCAGCTTCCCAGTCTGATGTGCTAGCTTCCCAGTCTGATGTGCCAGCTTCCCAGATTGATGTGCCAGCTTCCCAGATTGATGTGCCAGCTTCCCAGATTGATGTGCCAGCTTCCCAGTTTGCTGTACCAGCTTCCCAGCCTGATGTCTTGCAGCTTGCCTTCCAGCCTGATGTCTCGAAGATTGCTTCCCAGTCTGATGTGCCAGCTTCTCAGTCTGATGTGCCAGCTTCCAAGTCGGATGTTCCAGCTTTCCAGTCTGATGTTCCAGCCCTCCAGCCTGATGTTCGGGTGTCTGCCCTTCAGCTCAAGTGGTTCCTGTCGTCTGCTGCCCAGCTCAAGTGGTTCCTGCCGTCTGCTGCCCAGCTCAAGTGGTTCCTGCCGTCTGCTGCCCAGCTCAAGTGGTTCCTGTCTTCTGCTGCCCAGCTCAAGTGGTTCCTGTCTTCTGCTGCCCAGCTCAAGTGGTTCCTGTCGTCTGCTGCCCAGCTCAAGTGGTTCCTGTCGTCTGCTGCCCAGCTCAAGTGGTTCCTGTCGTCTGCTGCCCAGCTCAAGTGTTTCCTGTCGTCTGCTGCCCAGCTCAAGTGTTTCCTGTCGTCTGCTGCCCAGCTCAAGTGTTTCCTGTCGTCTGCTGCCCAGCTCAAGTGTTTCCTGTCGTCTGCTGCCCAGCTCAAGTGTTTCCTGTCGTCTGCTGCCCAGCTCAAGTGTTTCCTGTCGTCTGCTGCCCAGCTAAAGTGTTTCCTGTCGTCTGCTGCCCAGCTTAATGACTCTGACATGCCAGCAGTACCCACTGTCCAGGTTGATGTACCCGATGCCCGGCCTGATGTGCCCTCATCTGTTCAGTTGGAGGCCATGAACTTTGAACAGATGCACCTTGTTGGAGCGTCCGGAGGCCGCTCCTTTAGGGGGGGTACTGTCATGAGAAGGTCTACCCGTTGGTGGCGCTATCGGTCTCTTGGATCGCAGTACCAGTGTCCATCAGCAGGTGTCTTCCAACACCTAGGACCTGCAGTAAGAGGTCTTTCCTGCTGGTGGCACTGTTGCATCCTCGGGCCGTAGTACCGGCGTCAACCAGCGGGTGCACTCTGGCAGTGTGGAGCAAACAGCTCACACTGCGCTCAGCTGTGACATGAGGTCAATTACCACAGCCTTACAAATACCCGGCAAGCCCTCATAGGCTTGCCTTGGTATCTCTCACTCCCTGCGTTCTGACCTTGCTGCCTGTTTGACCTTGAGCCTGCTATCTGCCTTGTCCTGATCTGATCCCATCCCTATCCTGAGGCCTTCCTAGTCCTGTCCCTTCTGTTCCTGGCTCCCTTGGATCCCTGCCCTGAACCCCATCCATCCATCCTCTCCTTGTCCTGTTCAGTTTCCCGTCCTTACCTTCTGCTGACTTCCCTGTGTATGACCTTGGCTTGGCTTTGATTACGATTACGGTATCTCCATTTACCTATATATATATTGTTGTTTGTAGTGGGTTGTTGTGTGGGTTTGCACTGTTTATATTCCTTTCACTTATCACTTGTTAATAAACACCATTATTTCACTTATATGTGTTTTGGGTTTCCTCTGTGTAGTTCACACAGTCGGGTCAATTAGATACCCTGACATATATACATCCAGCTGCCATAAAGATCTTGGAACGCTAGCAAGCGTGGACATAGGGACGTGATTGAGGCTCAAGATCCTGCGCTTTTAGCGACTATCTCTGCGGTTGACCTAGCACCGCTAGGTAAGGGGCCATTACCCACAATAGTGTATGTTGCACGAAGAGGACACAGAGTGTATTGCATCCCAAAACACCTCACTGCTGTGTTTTTTTGAGCACTGTTGTCTGTGCACTTCTATAAGACTTTTTTTTTTTTTTTTTTTTTTTTTTTGCTGGATTACTGGCATGTCATTTATTACCTTTGGGCATCTAGCACTCTAAATCACTGTATTGAGGCATTTTAATATCAATTTTGGTCACTATTCTATTATAATATTTAATTTATTTGTTCACTTTATGCTTTGTTCGAATTTGTCTGAATAATTACACTCAGGTCACCTGAGCACTAGCACTTTATTATATGTTTTTTTGCACTATTGATTATATATATGCATTGTATGATTTTTAGATATATTTACGTTGTACTGTTCACAACGAGTTTATTTACATCGCTTCCCTGGATTATTATCACATTTTAGCATTTTTACACTTCACAAGGTTTTTAGCAACCAACACCAACCTATGCGATTTTTCTCTGCGACTTTGTTATTTTTATTTATTTATGCGATTCTATGTGTAGACATATTTACGTTGTACTGTTCACAACCAGTTTATTTACATCACTTCCCTGGATTATTAATACATTTTAGCATTTTTACACTTCACAAGGTTTTTAGCAACCAACACCAACCTATGCGATTTTTTTCTGCGACCTTGTTATTTTTATTTATGCGATTCTATGTGCTGTTGGGTATTAGCACATAGGTAATGACCACATACGGAGATCTATAGCACTCTTTTCTGGTTAGCGCAGCACCCCTCCCTCTTCTACTAGGGCAAGAATTATTGCTCTCGCTCTACTGATCACGGCGATACCTCACATGTGTGGTTTGAACACAGTTTTCATATGCGGGCGTTCGCTTCTGCACGCGGGCTCGTTTAAAAAAATTTTTCTTATTTATTTTACCTTTTTTTACATGTTTACACTGTTTTTAAAAAAAAATAAAAATTGTGTCACTTTTATTCCTATTACAAGGAATGTAAACATCCCTTGTAATAGAAAAAAGCATAACAAGAAAAGGAGGGCGCACCGACCTAGTGCATTACCACTGATAAAACTTTAAACAGCATTAAAACAGCAAGATGTATACTCACAAACGAGGATTCATAAAGGCTTTGACAAGGGAGCAGATGCGCTGTTCTGAAGATCGACACACCAGGACCTAATGTCGAGAGGGTCAAACCAATGGATTGACTGATGGCTGACGCGTTTCGGGGGAGCACCCCTTTCCTCAGAGCCTAAGCGGGCAATGGCTAATCTCTCGTAGTTGCCTCTACTTATGTGTGTCTGCAAGGCCCAATTGGTAGCGAGCCCACCCCAATAGGAAACGCCCACCCATATGGACTTCCATATATAAATAAAATATAATAAAAAGAATTGGAGGATCCTTGAATCAGACCCTATCCTGAGGACAAGTCTTCCCTCGCATCCTAATTTGATCTTTAGGAGACCGAAGCACCTAAGGAGCATTATTTCCCCGAGTAGGGTGAAAAAGCAAAGAAATAAAGGGCATAGTAACCTTTGGAGTACGATCTTTGACCAGAAAGATAGTTACAGATATGGGAGTAACAACTGTGGGAACTGTGTGCATATGTGCCATAGAAAGAAAGAAGTTGTTGGAGCAGATGGCAGGATTCACAGGATGAAGCATTTTATCAACTGCGGCACCCCGTATGCCTCCTGTGCCCCTGTGGCCTCCTTTACATTGGCCGGACATCAAGACCAATGAGGACCAGAACGAATGAGCACAGAAGCAGCATTTTGACAGAGAAAGACAATTACTCAGTACCGAGACACTTTAAGGAAGTCCACAGTAGTAGTACAGTAGGACTCAAAGTGTTCAGTATAGAGGCTATGCCGAGTGACTTGGATAGCGGTAAAAAGTATCAAATGCTGTGTAAGAGAGAGGCATTCTGGATTTTTTCCCTAGGAACTCTGGCCCGGAAAGGCCTGAATGAAGAAATCGAACTGCATAATGCCGTATGACATTTTCAGTCCTCGTAAAAGCCCCCGAGTTATTTGCGGTATTAGCCAGGACAACTATGCTTCTATCCTTCTAGTATGCTCCTTTCACCACAAGATTTACCTTGGGGCTCACTTACGGGGTATACTAGTTTCAGTCATTAGGATCTGGGATAGATAGATTTGACTTATGTAGTAGTTAGTTTCCAGTTTCTGGTTTGGTCTGTCAGGAATTCATTATTAATCTTATGTTATTTTATGTTTATTATCACCATTAGTGATGCTAAACATAGGTGCTAGCGGACAGTGGTCTCTCTGTAGTACGACAGTCCGCAGAGGTATCCTTCGGTGTATTTATTTTTTGGAGAGTACTATAACTGTATTTAGCAAATTATTTAAAGCCTTTGTTTTGACGAATACCCTCTTTAATAAATAAAATATATATATATATATATATATATACACATATATATATATATATATATATATATATATATATATTTATTTGTATAGTAGAATTTATATATATTTTTTTATCAATATGGGGAAGTTTCTAGCTCCTTTAGTGGTTATACCTTATTGATAATTTTGAAGTAGGGTGGGCCCTTGGACATGTGCTATGTATATATGAGCTATAACATCTTCGTTCAGCATGAATAGTCGTTCTGTGGATGTTGTACTGTTAAAAGTTCTCTAATGGTGTTATTAATGGTAAAGGCTTTAGAGAATCCGCATTTATTTTTAGCCCTTTTTTTATTATTATTATTATTATTGTTATTATTATATCATTTCATTATTTTTTTTTTTTTTTTTATTGTAATTTATTTCTATGGTCTATTCTTTTTGTATTATTGGTTTAAAGTTTCTTTATATGACTAAATTTTATGATCCTTTATTATGATAATGTATATAATGATATTTTATCTAATTACATTACACAACAAAAATTTTTTTTAACTAGGATGCATGCTTCTGCGGACTGCATTGAGCTTAATTAATTTGATTTTTAACATATTTATCTTTTACTTTTAATTTCAAATGTAATCTTCTCTTTTGGGCAAATCCTATGGTTTATGTGTGCCTGTGAGCTGCGTCCTGCCCTGACCAATATGCCGCCTCCCCTGTGTCACCAGTGCCTGGTACAAGATTGCGTATAGACCAGTGGAGGGGACAGCGGATAGTAGCCAGGGATGGTAGTGTGAGGCACGCGCACAGGTAGTGATGATGTATCATCATCAATTAAGCTTCACTAAGGCAACCCCACGGTGGCCGGAACTCAAAAACACCCGCGCTTCCGGGCTGCGCCCCCTACACACAGCGTCCCATGACGCGCGTGGATGGGGAAATGACGCCGTGACTGGCCGGAAGTTGCGGGTGGAACGCAGGCGTACCCGCACTTCCTGGTCTTCTGAGCGGCATGCATTCCACCTGCTGCCAACAGCGCCTCCATGGCTCCCGGGGGCCTACGATGCCCCTTATCACCTCCCTACACCAGCCCACAGCAAAGGACCATTTTAGGGGCAACATGCAGGAGGTAAGATACATCTGTTCACCCTCCTTTTGGAGGGTGGTTGTCCCGAACAGTTGTGCTTGGTGATTTGTGACTTATGCAGATGGTACCATATGTATGGGTTCAGCATATATTAACACTAAACAATAACAATAGTATTGGTTCCCAGCCGTTGGGTTAAGGATCATACTTAGGAGGTTTGGGGCCAGGGAGGAGAAGTCCATATGGGTGGGCGTTGCTACCAATTGGGCCCTGCAGACACAGACACACATAAGTAGAGGCAACTACGAGAGATTAGCCATTGCCCGCTTAGGCTCTGAGGAAAGGAGTGCTCCCCTGAAACGCATCAGCCATCAGTCAATCCATTGGTTTGACCCTCTCGACATTAGGTCCTGGTGTGTCGATCTTCAGAACAGCACATCTGCTCCCTTGTCAAAACCTTTATGAATGCTCGTTTGTGAGTATACATCTTGCTGTTTTAATGCTACAATATAGTTTTATCAGTGGTAATGCACTAAGTTGGTGCGCCCTCCTTTTCTTGTTTCCCTTTAGTCTATGAATACCCATTGTTCTAAGGAGGGCTGCAAGACGTCAGGTATTACTTCATTAAGTTGGTCGCACCACATACGTAGTTACTGGACACCTGAGCACAGGAGAGAATTCTACTATAGAAAAAAGCATGACAGGACCTCTTAAATATGAGATCTGGGGTCAAAAAGACCTCAGATCTCATATTTACATTAAAATGCAATAAAAAATAAAAATTCAAAATGGCCCTTTAAGAGTTATGGGCGGAAGTGACATTTTGACGTAGCTTCCGCCCTGCAGTGATAAGGAGACAGGTGGGGGCCACCTTCCCCTCACTCGGCTCCATACCCAGGCAGGGGACGGACACGATCGCCTCCGCTGCTGCCAACGGCCCCCTCTCCCACTGCTGATAAAAGTGATCTTGTGGCGAATCAGCCACAAGAGACCACTTTTATCCTAAACCGAACAGCCCGCTGAAGAAGAGGATACCGGGGTTATGGCAGCTAGCTGCTGCCATAACAACGATAACCTCCTTCAAATTACCAACGTATTACAACGGTGGGCAGTCCGGAAGTGGTTAAAGTAAGGTGCGCATGGAAGGGCTTCTCACAGAATAAACACAATACACACATTTTCCAGCACACTTAAAAGAAAAAAGTGTATTTTTTTTTTTTTTTTGTTAGGAGAAAATAAGTTTTTGTTGATATATAAAACACAGTACAATTATGATTCATACAACAAAGCACCAGGCACTCATAATCACACAAAAAAAAAAAAAAGTGTAATCCGGTCTGTCAGAAAATGAGACCAAGGCTACAAATAACAAATATAGCCAAAATGATAAAGAGCAATGAACAGCAACAGTAGGTGCTAATAATCATAAAAGTAACACAACTCGTTCATAAGGGTACAGTAAAAGTGAGAGTATAAAAAAAAAAATAAATAAATAAATAAAAATCTACACCAAGGTTCTGTAAACAACACTGAGGGAGAAAATGGAGTACAATTAAGTATAATCGATCAACAACAGTACCTATGAAATACAGGTGACAACAGACTTTAATCATCTATCCGTAATCGTATTATATTTGTTTGGACAACCCCTATTAGCATATAGGTAAGGAATTATTTACCTCAGCTAGGTGCTTGGTGCGCATCAGCTATCCAGGCCTGAATAGTTTGGGTTACAGCCACCAATTTCCTGGCCCCAAACAGTGGTTCATGCAAGAATGTGAGCATATACTTATCAGAATCAGGGAAGAAACCTAGTAAACACTGATTGGCGCCCACCGACAATGAAGAGCCCATATGGTTGTGAAGAAACTGAATGACCTGTGTCCATAAACCTTGAATTCAGGGGCAGTACTAAATAAATGGCTAAATGTACCAAGGGCGATCAAGCATTTAGACACATAGAACTGTGGGATGAACAAAATTTAGCTAAGTGCACAGGAGATATGTTCTATGAAGAATATACAATTGAGTAAGGCAGACTGACACTTTAGGAGACGCCTGTTTACACGCCTCCAATATTTCACAGAAGTACTCAATTCCTCATCCTCAATGACCCCAGTATCACCCTCCCCAAAAAAGTGCAACGCTCTCCTTCAATATAGTGCATTCAAATTATAGTGCATAAATAAGAATCAGAAAACCGTATAAAAATCATCCATATAGAATACATTTACGTGAGTCATACTGCCCTCATTAGCAGAAGCAAAATCATGTAAAGCAAAGCTGGAAATCTTTGGCAAGTATATGGTGGGGGATTCTATCAATGTAATTGGGAATTTACAATGACCACCAATATGGGGGGGGGGGGGATTTACTCTGACCATCAATGTGAGGGGGAATTTTCACTAACCACTAGGGATGAGCCGAACACCCCCCCCCCGGTTCGGTTCGCACCAGAACCTGCGAACGGACTGAAACTTCGAACGAACATTAGAACCCCATTGAAGTCTATGGGACTCGAACGTCTGAAATCAAAAGCGCTAATTTTAAAGGCTAATTTGCATGGTATTGTCCTAAAAAGGGTTTGGGGACCCGGGTCCTGCCCCAGGAGACATGTATCAATGCAAAAAAAAAGTTTGAAAACGGACATTTTTTCGGGAGCAGTGATTTTAATGATGCTTAAAGTGGGAAAAAAAAAGTGAAATATTCCTTTAAATATCGTACCTGGGGGGTGTCTATAGTATGCCTGTAAAGTGGTGCGTGTTTCCCGTGCTTAGAAAACTGCTTACGGCTGTAATGTATTGTCGGGTCCTGGTAATATGGATGAAAATCAGTGAGACAAACAGCATGGGTACCCCCCCCGTCCATTACCAGGCCCTTTGGGTCTTGTATGGATATTAAGGGGAACCTCGCAACCAAAATTAAAATAAGGAAAGGCGTGGGGCCCCAGGCCCTTTGAACAGCAGTATACAGGCGGTGCAAACAAGACAGGGACTGTAGGTTTGTTGTTAAGTAGAATCTGTTTGTAATTTTGAACTGGTACATTTTTAAAGTGTTTAGCTCCAGCCAAAAAATCTATTTTAAGCTTTTTGGAAAACATAGGGAAGGGTTATCACCCCTGTGACATTTGCTGTCTGTGCTCCTCTTCAGAAGATTTCACCTCACTTTGTCCCAATGACAAATGTTTTTTGAAAATTTGGGGTTTTTAGTGAAACAAGGATTGGCGATAAAGCATCAGTGAAAAGGAGAAACGTTTTTCCCATATTAACTCTTACAGGAGAGAATTTCCCTTCCTAGGGGTAGATTTCATCTCACTTCCCGTTGTCTCCTTCCGTTTGCAAGTAGGAGTCGTTTGTAAGTTGGATGTTTGAAAGTAGGGGCCTGCCCTATATACCCTGCAGAAATTAGGGCCTTAGGTGTTGGTGTTGCCACAACACTGTAAGCCCTCACAGGGCCCTGCTGTGAAATATTCAATCAAGAATTGCAATTACATGCCCCTGTTGAACAGGGTCAGAAAAATTGGGTCTTTGGTGATGGTGGTGCCACAACACTAAGTCCTCACAGTTACTCTTGGTGGGCACTGAAACGGGCACTGCTGTGAAATATTAGATCAAGAATTGTAATTACATGTCCCTGTTGAACAGAGGCAGAAAAATTGGGCCTTAGGTACTGGTGCCACAACACTGCAACCTTTCACAGATACTCTAGTTGGAGCGCAGGAACGAGCCCTGCTGCAAAATATTGCATCAAAAATTGTAATTGCATGCCCCTGTTAAACAAGGGCTGAAAAATTGGGCCTTAGGCACTGGTACTGGTGCCACAACACTGCAACCCCTCACAGATACTCTAGTTGGAGCGCAGGAACGAGCCCTGCTGCAAAGTATTGCATCAAAAATTGTAATTACACGCCCCTGTTAAACAGAAGCAGAAAAATTGGGCCTTAGCCACCGGTGGCGGCGCCCAGAACCAAAAATATTCTTACAAGCTATCAGCATGATCAGTAAGGAAGAGGATAGTCACTCAGCATAACAGGATAGTCACTCAGCATCAGCATAGGGAGTCTTGAAGGAATTAAAAAAAAAAATGATTTGTTACATCAGCATCAGGTGCTTGGTATCTGGTGGTGATCCAAGACGGATACATTCTTATGAAGGTTTGTCGATCGACCGAGTCAGTGGACAGGCGCACCCTGTGAACTAAAGTATAAAATGTAGCGCTAAAAAAAAAAAAAACAAAACCAAAATGTGAACCTTTTAAAAAATACATTTAGTGACCAGTGGATACTACCCACTGGAACATGGAAAAGGCAAAAAACCAAGATGTATACGAATAAAGTTCAATAACTCATGAGTGTTATCAACTGAGACATGAGTGTAGATAAGTGAAACAATGAAGTCCCGTAGTGCAATAAATGTGAAATCCAATATAGGTGAAAGATCTTCTAGTATATGATTCATCAGCATGGAAATCTTGAGATGGAAATAGATGAAATACTCTTACCAGAACAGGTGGATTCGAATGTCAGCGACACCGAATCAAACAGGCTTAGAGATCCAAAGGGGTGGTTATCCTGAATGGAGATGGAAGTCCCGGATCTCAAGGGACATCTCCTTTTCGCTCCACCAGCCGCGAAGATGACCATCGATCAAAGGGAACCGTATGGAAAAAATGGAGCTATCCAAATCTCGTATTAGGTCCCAGGGGTATGGGGAGAGAGAATTGAAGTGCGCCAATAGTGCGGATCAAAAGGTATATTTATTGGATCAAACCAATATACAAAACAATTAAAAGCGTGATCATGTAAAGTAAAAACAGGTGTAGGGAAGCGTGTACCTTGTCCGACGCGTTTTGTCCAATGGACTTCTACAGGGGCAGGGGACGAAATGCGCCGTTCAAGGTACACTCTTCCCTACACCTGATTTTACTTTACATAATCACGCTTTTAATTGTTTTGTATATTGGTTTGATCCAATAAATATATCTTTTGATCCGCATTATTGGCACACTTCAATTTTCTCTCCCCATACCCCTGGGACCTAATACAAGATTTGGATAGCTCCATTTTTTCCATACGGTTCCCTTTGATCGATGGTCATCATCGCAGCTGGTGGAGCTAAAAGGAGATGTCCCATGGGGTCCGGGACTTCCATCTCCATTCAGGATAACCTCCCCTTTGGATCTCTAAGCCTGTTTGTTTCGGTGTCGCTGACATTCGAATCCACCTGTTCTGGTAAGAGTATTTCATCTATTTCCATCTCAAGATTTCCATGCTGATGAATCATATACTAGAAGATCTTTCACCTATATTGGATTTCACATTTATTGCACTACGGGACTTCATTGTTTCACTTCTCTACACCCATGTCTCAGTTGATAACACTCATGAGTTATTGAACTTTATTCGTATACATCTTGGTTTTTTGCCTTTTCCATGTTCCAGTGGGTAGTATCCACTGGTCACTAAACTTATTTTTTATATGTTCACATTTTGGTTTTGTTTTAGCGCTACATCTTATACTTTAGTTCACTTTGAATATTGGTCTCATTCATGTGTAGCAGCTTTGATTTTTTTCACATTGGGTTAGCGCAGTGTCACCACTAGTTTTATTAGGTGCACCCTGTGATCGGTTACAAAGCCTCCAGCAGCACTGAATGTGCGTTCTGAAAGAATGCTGGATGCAGGACAGGCCAGTAGCTCAATTGCATACTGTGCAAGCTCTGGCCAGTGATCCATCCTCAAGACCCAGTAACTCAGAGGATTTTCAGTGGGAAAGGTGTCCAAGTCAGATCTTGCCCCTAGGTATTCCTGCACCGTGTAAAACAGACGCTGGCGATGGTTGCTGGAACCGATCATACCTTGGGGCTGTGGACTAAAAAATAGTCTGAACACATCGGTCAGACGGCCACCTTCTCCACCGCTCCTTCTTTGACTGACCAAAGCCTCAGCAACACGTTGTCCAGGAACAGGAGTTTGTAACCTCCCAGTCTCTGGGAACGCGTTGCACAGACCTTTCTGCAAGGCCTCCCGAAGATGTTTCATCCTCTGCTCCCTCTGCGACGGCAAGATAAGGTCCGCAACCTTACCCTTGTAACGTGGATTAAGGAGGGTTGCCAGCCAGTAACGATCCCTCGCCTTGATACCACAAATACGAGGATCCTTCCGCAGGCTTTGCAGGATCAGGGAGGCCATGCAGCTTAGGTTTGCTGAGGCATTCGGTCCGGAGTCCTCTGGGTCACTAAGGACGACATGATCCGCAGCCATCTCCTCCCAGCCACGTACAAGTCCATGGGTTTCTTGGGACTGTAAATGATCCCTTAAAGACTGCTGCTGATGCTGAGTACCAGGCTCCACCTCCATGCTGACACAATCCTCCTCTTCATCCTCTTCCTGTGTGATCGGCAGGCACGCAGGAACACTGTCTGAATAAAGGGGGCCTTGAGAGCTAAGGAAGTCCTCCTCTTCCTGCCTCTGTTCTGCCTCAAGTGCCCTGTCCATTATTCCACGCAGCGTGTGCTCCAACAGGTGGACAACGGGGACAGTGTCACTGGTGCATGCACTGTCACTGCTCACCATCCTCATGGCCTCCTCAAATGGTGACAGGACAGTGCATGCATCCTTGATCATGGCCCACTGGCGTGGGGAAAAAAAACAAGCTCCCCTGACCCTGTCCTGGTGCCATAGTCACACAGGTACTCATTGATGGCCCTCTGCTGCATGTGCAGCCGCTGCAGCATGGCCAACGTTGAGTTCCACCTGGTGGGCATGTCACAGATTAGGCGGTTCTTGGGCAGGTTAAATTCCTTTTGGAGGTCAGCCAGCCGAGCACTGGCATTATACGACCGACGGAAATGCACACAGACTTTCCTGGCCTGCCTCAGGATATCCTGTAAGCCCGGGTACCTGCCCAAGAACCGCTGCACCACCAAGTTAAGGACGTGAGCCAAACAGGGAACATGGGTCAGTTGTCGCTGTCGGAGGGCGGAGAGGGGGTTGGTGCCATTGTTGCAAACCACCATTCCTGGCTTAAGCTGGCGTTGCGTCAACCACCTCTGAACCTGCCCCTGCAGAGCTGACAGAATCTCTGCCCCAGTGTGGCTCCTCTCCCCTAAGCACACCAGCTCAAGCACCGCATGGCATCTTTTGGCCTGCGTACTTGCGTAGCCCCTTGAATGCCTACAGAGCACCGCTGGTTCCGAGGACAAAGCACAGGAAGAGGCCATGGAGGAAGAAGAAGAGGAGGGGTGGAGGAGAGAGGTGTGTCAGAATCACCAGTAGTAGCATTTTGGAGGCGGGGTGGCGGAACAACCTCCAATACTACTGCGCCTTGTCCTGCATCCTTCCCAGCTGCCAGCAGAGTCACCCAATGCGCCGTGAAACTTAGGTAATGTCCCTGTCCATGCCTGCTGGACCATGAGTCAGCAGTAATATGCACCTTACCGCTGACCGTCCTGTCCAGCGAGGCCAAGACATTGCCTTCCACATGCCGGTAGAGAGCCGGAATCGCCTTCCATGAGAAAAAGTGGTGTTTGGGAACCTGCCACTGCGGAACCACACATTCCACAAACTCACGGAAGGGGGCAGAGTCTACCAACTGAAAAGGTAGCAGTTGAAGTGCTAGCAATTTTGCCAAGCTAGCATTCAACCGCTGGGCATGTGGATGGCTGGGAGCGAACTTCTTTCTGCGGTGCAGCAGCTAGGGCAGGGAAATTTGCCTGGTACAATCTGACGTCGGTGTACCGATAGCAGATTGCCCGCAAGTACTTGGCTGTGACACACCTAATTCTACACCTTCATTCATCTCAGTGCAGGTCTCAGAGAGGACTGAAGGTATAGTGGGGTTGGAGATCCCAGCTGATGAGGAGCAAGGAGAGGTCCTCTTTGTTATTTGGCTGTGGGTCTTTTAGGTACGCTTGCCAACGAACTGCATGGCAGGTCAACTTATGTCTGGTCAAGTATGTGGTGCCCAAGCGGGAGATGTTTTGGCCACGCGAGATATGCTTGAGACATATGTTGCAAATAGCAGCGGTGCGATCTGATGCACTCATCTCAAAAAAGGCCCACATCAAACAAGTTTTGGAATAACACGCAGAGACAGCAGCGCCCTGCACATGCAGAGCTCTGTGGTGTGATGCAGTCAGTGTGCTGCCCTTAAGCTGGCCCCTGGAGGGCATCCTGCCTCGTTGGTAATGTGCCTCCTCCTCCTCTCTATCAGGCACCCACGTGGAGTCAGTGACCTCATCATCCCCTCCCTCCTCATCACTGGAGCAAACCTGGCAGTATGCTGCAGCAGGGGGAACATGACTGCCAGATTGCTGTCCTTCTTGGGCACCCCCCTCTGTCTGGGCTCACGTTACTGCCTTCCTCTAGCTGAGTACCATCATTGGAGCCTTCAAAACGCTGGGCATCCTCCTGGAGCATGTACCCAACACTGTGGTCAAACAGTTCGGGGGACTCCTCAGGAGGACATGGTGGGGCTAGGGAAGGAGTGACTGATGCCATTGAGCCGAGGGAAGAGGCTGCGTTGGCAGCTGCTTTGCCAAAGTACCCTGAGCCTGGGTGAGAGAGGATGAGGACAGCTTGGTCATCCACTTGACCAAGTCTTCCGCATGTTGCGGCTCAACACGGCCAGCTGCCGAAAAAAAGGCCAAGCATGTCCCACGGCCACGTGCTGATGAGGATGCACGGTGTCCACAACCAGCACTGTTGCCTCTAGACACAGAGCCTGCTTGCCCTCTTTTATTGGCTTTTGACTGTCTGCCTCTCCTTGTTGGCCTTCCAGACATACTAATGGCCTGCAGTGAGATGTAGCTGCACAAAACTGGGATGTGTGTGTGTGTGTGTGTATATATATATATATATATATATATATATATATATATACACACACACACACACACACACACACACACACACACACACACACCGATTATACTGCAGTTAGCAGAATCAACTGCCTGCAGTATTATTTGTACGAGAACACCTGCACTTGTCTTCAGGTAGCTATACTGTAGGTGCAACTGTGCAGGGTACACAGTACACTAAATGGAAATACTTCAGGAGCCTGCCTGTGCTATTAATAGGATCAGAAGAAGCACACAAGCACTTGGCTTCAGGTAGCTATACTGTAGGTGCAACTGTGCAGGGTTACACAGCACACCAACTGGAAATACTGTAAAAATGCCTGCCTGTCAGTATATATAAACACACACACACACACACACACACACACACACAAACACCTGGGATGCATATATACACACACAATACACTGTAAGTGCAGCTAACTGACTCGACCTGCCTACTCTAACTTGAATCAAAAGACACTGTCTCTCCATCTCTCTCCGCCGCAACACACTACACAAGACCGCCACGTAGGCTACCTTATATAGTGTGGGGCGTGTACTAAACCCCGAGCCATAATTGGCCAAAGCCTCCCTATCTTTGGCCAATTACGGCTCTCTGTACACACGGCGCTGTGATTGGCCAAGCATGCGCGTCATAGTGCACGCTTGGCCAATCATCAGCCAGCAATGCACTGCTATGCCGCAGTTAATTATGGGCCGTGACGCGCCACTCGAATTTGGCGCGAATGGCCCATAACGTTCGTAATTCGAGAAACGGCCGAACACACGATGTTCGAGTCGAACATACGTTCGACTTGAACACGAAGCTCATCCCTACTGACCACCATGTAACGCGGGATTTTATGCCACCCGACAATAGAAAAGAGGGATTTCTACACTGATACCAATGTAATAAGAGCATTTACATCAACCACCAGTGTAAGGGGGAATATACAATGACCTCCATGTGAGAGGGAATTTACACCGACAACCATTGTCGAGGAGATTTGTACTGACCGCCAATGCAAGATGACACTTCTACACCGACCACCAGTGTTAGGGGGGATTTACACTGACCAACATTGTAAGGGCAATTCTGCACTTACCACCAATGTAAAGGGAAATTCACCCTGATCCCCAATGTTATGAAGAATTTACACTGACAACCAATGTAATGGGAGATTTTACATCAACAGCCAATAAAGGGGGATTTCTACACTGGCCACCAATGTAAGGGGGATTTACACTCAACACCAATTTAAAGGAGGCTTCTACATGGACCACCAATGTAAGGGAGGATTCGAAACTGACCACAAATGCAAGTATGGATTTTTTTTAACGATTACCAATATAAAGAGGAGTTTTTACACTGGCCAGCAATGTAATGGGGATTTACACTGACCACTAATGTAATAGGAGCCTTCACAGTAACCACCAATGTAAAGAGAGATTTACATTGACCACCAGTGTAAGGGGGACCTTCACACTAGCCACTAGTGTGAATGAAAGGATTGTACACCAAGCCCCAATGTAATGAGAAGATTTACGCTGACCACCAATGTAACAGACATTTAGCCTGCGTTCACATTTGTGAACAAAATCGCTTTCCTGACACCACAGAAAAATGCTGCCCTTTAGTAGATACACAGAAGTGCCATTAAGTCATGCATCGGCTGAGATGTGCGTATTCACATGCACCAAAATTCAAGGTGCTGTGGCACCCTGTTCTTTGGAAGAAGGTTTCCACCTCCAATTTGCTTACCTTTGCAAAACAGGCTGATGTTAGGCTTAATGACTATAATTGTAGGCAGGACTTTCAAGCTCCTTTGCCTCCCCAGTGGGCAGCATTCAGCAGAAGTGATGGTAGATATGACCTCAGAGGAACATGATATACATATGAATGCCACCTCCAGGTGAGTCATCTGTACATTGGGCTATAGGGCAGAGCTGGGCAACAGTAACAGAACTTTACAGTGAGATATCGGGACACAGCACGGGACTAAAACTTCAAGGGATAAGGGAATTTAAACTGGGATAGTTGGCAAGTATGAGGCAGATGCTTTGGGCCCCACAACAATGATGGGGCCCAGGGCAGCTGCCCCTTTTATCTGCCTTAAAAACTGTCCTGCATACTTGACCGATCACTGTGGAAGCTGGAAATCACTGTAATAGGCTCCACTACTACTACATAAATTTCCACTAGCTTCTGGGTCCTGTGCTGTGATTAGTAAACACAAGAGATCGCCTGCAAAGTGTTCTCTGATTGGAAGAGGTGGAGAGTGTGACATCACCACCCGGCCTATTCATCTCATCTAATCAGAGAACACTGTGCATTCATTGAGAGGATGCAAAGTGTTCTCTGAATGGTGCCCGTGCCAAGCAAATGACCTCCTGTGTTCACTAAGCAGCAGGACAGACACTCAGAAGCTAGCGGCATTCACTGTAATAGTAGTGCATACTACAGTAATTTCCAGCTTTCACTGGGATCAGTCAGGTAGGGCCCATGCATACTCTCATTGGTTTAAGCTGCACAATTGTAACTATGCAAAGATGTGCATACTGAAGGGGATCAGACTCAATGCAGGGACAAACTCACAGCTTCTTTAGGAAAACTTTATGTTTAATCCACAGGATATTCCCAAACTGAAGAAAAAAGGGCGTCTTGCCATTAATCAAACAAAAATAAACTTCTGCTCTACCGAACCTTACTGTGTCCGTAGTCTGACCAGTCCTTGGTTTTGTAGTAAGTGTCCTTACAAATGCAAATACTTTGTATCCAAAGTCAGGGAATAAGCAGCCATGCTCCTAGTTGCCTCCTCACATGGAGACACACACACTCTCTCTGAGAGCTAGGACCAGCTGTCTTAATCAAGACCTGAAAAGAAAAAAGAAAACATTAAACTGCGGTCCATGGACTTGGGAGTCTGTCCCACCCAGATCTCTATCAGACTCCCAAAAAAACTTGCCCTGGAACGGACTTTACAAATACAGGGTAAAAAACTATCCTTTTTTACCCTGAAGTCTTTGCTGGTATTATCTTACATTGCAAATCTAAGAATCCGTGGAGGAACATATATCCCATCAATCACTTTTCCTGAAATTTTAACCTGTTTCACAGGTACCCCACTACATATCCCCCCCCCCCCCTGCTCAAACTCAGGGGGTTGAGCAACTTGGGCAAACAGACTGTAAACTCTGGAGAGAGCATCCGCATGAGGTTGTTGGCTACCTGGTCTATGTTCTACTAAAAAAATTGAAATTCTGTAGATTTTTTTTTTTTTTTTTATAATAAAAAATTAAAATTCTGTAAATTCTTGCATTTTTCTCCTTATTTTGGGCCATCCATTTGAGAGGGGCATAGTCAGTTAGGAGCTTAAACTGTCGCCCTAACAGATAATATTTTAAACTTTCAAGAGCCCAGTTGATGGTTAGACATTCCCTTTCTACAATGGCGTATCTTTTCTCAGCAGGGGTCAAGTTTCTGTTTAAGAATGCTATGGGGTGTTCCTCCCCATTCACCACTTGGGAAAACACTGCACCTAATCCCACTTCTGAAGCATCTGTCTGCACTATAAATTCCAGTGTGAAATCTGGGGTGATTAAGACAGGGCTATTACACAGAGCTGCCTTTAGGTTCTGGAAAGCTTTCTCAGCTTCTGGGGACCACGTTACCCCTGTGGACTTCCCCCTTGGTAAGATCTGTAAGGGGAGTGACCAATGTAGCAAAATTGGGGACAAACCTTCTGTAGTAGCCTATTAACCGCAAAAAAGCCCTGACCTGTTTTTTATTAAGGGGTCTCTTGGCCAACTTTGGATTGCCTGGACTTTTGTGACTTGGGGTTTTACTACCCCCCTGCCAATAATGTACCCTAAATACCGGGCACCTTCTAATCCCACAGCACACCCTCACAACAGAGGGCATTAACAACAGCCTGAACTTTAGGTAAGTGGCTCTCCCAGTCTGCACTAAAAATTACCACGTCATCTAAATATGCAGATGCATAGGCTCGGTGGGGTTTAAGGATGCGATCCATCATCTGCTGAAAAGTGGCCGGGGCCCCATGTAGGCCAAATGGCATCCTCTTATACTGCCAGTGCCCTTCAGGAGTAGAAAAGGCTGTCTTCTCTTTTGCACGTTCTGTAAGTGGTATTTGCCAATACCCCTTCGTTAGGTCCAGTGTGGTGATATATCGAGCATGTCCTAAATGCTCAAGTAGCTCATCCACCCTGGGCATTGGATAAGCATCAAATTTTTGACACCTCATTCAGCTTTCGGAAGTCATTACAAAATCGGATGCTTCCATCTGGCTCGGGAATAAGGACGATTGGACTACACCACTCACTATGGGATTCTTCTATTACATCAAGCTCCAACATCCTTCTTATTTCCTCTGAGACTACCTGGCGCTGGGCTTCTGGGATGCGATAAGGTTTTAAGTTAACTTTCGCCCCTGGCTCGGTCACAATATCATGCCTTATTACTGAAGTTACCCCTGGAAGATCAGAGAAGAACTCCCTATTTCTTAGTAGAAATTCCTTGGTCTCTTGTTTCTGGCTTACAGACAGGGCCTCAGCAATCTCTACCCCAGGCACGGTAGAAGGACCTGCGGTAGTCATCGCCAAAGGTGCTTGGACCACAAGGGATTCTTTGTCTTTCCAGGGCTTCAATAGATTGACATGATAGATTTGGTAGGGCTTCCTTTTGCCAGGCTGATGAGTACTCTATAGTTAACTTTCCCCACCTGTTCTACAACTTCGTATGGCCCTTGCCATTTCGCCAGAAATTTGCTCTCCACCATAGGTACCAGCACAAGAACTCTGTCTCCTGGGTTAAAGGTTCAGATCTTGGCTGAATGGTTATAGACTCTAGCTTGAGCCTGCTGAGCCTTTTGAAAATGGGATTTAACAATGGGCATGAATTTTCCAATCCGGTCTTGCATCCGAGCAATATGTTCCACTACACTTTTGAGTGGGGTTGCCTCTTGTTCCCAGGTCTCTTTTGCTATATCTAATAGGCCCCTCGGATGTCAGCCATACAGCAACTCGAAAGGGGAAAAGCCGGTGGAGGCTTGCGGTACCTCCCGTATAGCAAACATGAAATAGGGCAAGAGGCAGTCCCAGTCCCTACCATCTGCCGCTACCACTCGTTTTAACATTCCTTTCAGTGTTTTGTTGAACCTTTCCACTAGACCAGTGGTTCTCAACTCCTGTCCTCAGGACCCACCAACAGGCCAGGTTTGCAAGATAGCTGAAATACATCACAGGTGATATCACTTGCTTCTCAGTGATTGCAGTATTCTAGTCTGCAACTCCCCAAGGTAATACTTAAAATCTGGCCCGTTGGTGGGTCCCGAGGACTGGAGTTGAGAACCACTGCACTAGACCATCCGTTTGTGGGTGGTACACAGAAGTGCGTAAGTGATTGATTTTAAACAATTTACACAACTCTTTAGTAACCTTCAACATGAAGAGCGTGCCCTGGTCAATCAACAGCTCCTGAGGAATACCCACACGTGAAAAACATAAGAAAAAGCTCTTTAGCAATACTCTTAGCACAGGGGTTCTTAACGGGATTGCCTCTGAGTACAGGGTGGCATAGTCCAAGACAACCAGGATATACTGGTACCCCCTAGCAGACTTAACCAAGGGACCTACGATATCCATGGCAATCCTCTCAAAGGGCACCTCAATGATGGGTAAAGGTACCAATGGACTCCGGAAATGTGAGACTGGATCGGTGAGCTGACAAACTGGGCAAGATTCACAGTACAATTTTACCTCTTTGTGTAAGCCTGGCCAATAAAACCGTTTCAATATTCTCGCCTTAGTTTTATCCACCCCCAGATGTCCCCCAAGAACATGAGAATGTGCCAGGTCTAGCACCATGCGTCTATGAGGTTGAGGTACTAGCAACTGTTCCAGTTTCTCTTCTTGTATTGCATTGACTCAGTATAACAGGTCATTTTCCATAGCAAAATGGGGGAATAGAGCCTCCTCCCCTGGCTCTTGGGGTACCCCATTTACCACTTTTACCTGTCCCTAGCTAAAGTGGGGTCCGTAAGCTGCGCCATGCCAAAAAACTTTTCTCGGGTCGTGGGCAGGTCCGGTAGGTCTAATTCCAGAGGAAAATCCTCTGTGTCACCTGCAAGGACCTTCAAGGGAAAATTTGCAGATTCTTTCTCTTCATTCTGCCCCTCCAGCAGTTCTGGGCAGTAGAAATCCATTCTAGCTGGGTGCCCTGCTCCCTGGGCCTTAGCCCATAAGTCCCAGAAAAAAGGGAAGTCTCGTCCGAGGACAGTGTTATACATGAGATTTGGGACTACTCCAACCTCATGGTCCCTGGTGCCACAGGGAGATTCGATAGACACAATGGCCGTGGGGTAGCACTTGGTTTCCCCATGAATACAAACAAGGCCCATTAGCTGTCACTGCAACTTTTGGGGGGGTTCAGGAGCCTGGCATGCACTAGAGTTACTAGACTGCCAGAATCCAGCAAGGCAGTCATCTGGCAACTGTCCACTTTAATGACACAAATCTGTTTCTGAGTGCCCCCTGGCTGATGTGGGGTGCCTCCGGGTGTAGCAACAAAAGAGCTTTGCTGGGTCCTACTGTAATCCATAGATTCCCGATTTAGCGGACAACTGGCGGCCAGGTGCACCGGTTCTTGGCAATGCCGGCACACTATAGGACCCCGGTCCTGGCGGTTCTCCCTTTGGTGATTGAGCCTCTTCACACCCTGCGCCTCAGGAACCTCAATCGCATTTGCCACCTTTTTTCCCCCACTTTAGGGCGGAATCGCCTTTTCCCAGGTTGGTGGGTTTCTGTCTCTAGGAGAAGGATTCTTTGGGTACTATCCCCTGAAAAAATAATCCTCAGTACACAAGCACCGCTCCACAAGGGCCACCAACTCACTGACATCTTTAGGATCAGCTCTCCCGGCAAACTGCTGTATAGGGGTTGGAAGGGCTCTCACAAAAGCGGTCCGCTATGACTCTCTCCACGATTTGGGCTGGGGTGGCAACCTCTGGCTGTAACCACATCTGTGTGAGGTGAATGAAGTCATACATCTGGGACCTTGCAGGTTGGTCCACCCTAAATTGCCAAGCATGGACGCGCTGAGCTCTCACAGCCATTGTTACGCCAAGGCGGGCCAGAATCTCATTTTTCAGAGTTTTATATTGCCGGGCCTCAGCAGCATTCAGATCAAAAAGAGGGAAAGCTTCCACGTCATCCCCGGCCCTCATTTTCTGTAGTGCAGCCCAGTGGCGTATCCAGGGTATGGCAGATATGGCAAGTGCCATGGGCGCCATATGAAGGGGGCGCTCCTGAGTGGCTGGGCAGCAAGGCACTTGCAGAGATCTCTAATTAAAATGGCCCTGATATCGCCACTGTTACTCATTGTCAGCCTGGGGTGGGATCCTGGCCAGTGGAGACTGCTTTAGGTCATTCACCACTGGCCCCTGGCTCACTGCCCAGACTGGTTGCTAGGCACGGCCCGTCTGGTGTCTAACAACCAGTGACGTCACGGAGGAGAGAGGCAGAGATCAGCATTCAGAGCGGAGATTTAACTTCCTACTCAGCACCCACTACTTAGCTCTACCCACCTCCTTAGCTCCGCCCACCTCCTCCCTGCATCTTCTCTGACATGCACAAGAATCAAAGGGAGAGAGGAGTTTATGCAGTGGTGTCCACCTAGGTTATTTGCAAAATAGGCTGCCGTGCAGGAGAGGGGAAAGGTGCAGGAGAGGGGAAAGGAGCCGGGAGGTGCGCTGTGCTCTCCCTCCTCTCCATCTTCACAGTCCTGACACTGCAGCTCTTCTCTCCTAGTGGCTCTGTGTGTGTATATAGGAGCGCCCTGCAGATTCCCCCCTCCTGTCCTGTCATTGACTATATAGAAGCAGCAGAAAGGAACCAACAGCCTCGTAATATATGAACGGCTACTACAGGACAAGAAAGAGTTAACAGCAGAAGCTGATCCACTTCCTGCTGCTTATTAAACCAATGGGCGCTCCTGTAACCCACCCCTTTCTCAAGCCGCCCCCTTTGATTGAGAAGAACAGAGTACTGGAGCCATGCTGGAGCCTGGAGAAAGAGCCAGCTGCAGTGGGGACTAGGGAGGGGGCAGAGAGGGAGTAGAAATGAGTAAGAGAAGCAGAAGAATGCATTCAGGTTAAGGTAATGTGGAGAATGTGCACAGGAAGAGACATTTACCCCCCCTCAGTTCTCTCTCCTCCCCCTTCCATCTTCTCCCCCCCCCCTCTTGCCATAACCAGTATAAACACTGTAAATATTACAATAAAATACAATGCTGTGCTTCCTTCATCACCTTAGTGTTTCAATTTAAATGTAATTGAATAATTTAAAGCGGTTGTATATTGCTGGACTTTTTTTTTTTACCATGCAAGGTAAAAGGTATAATCTGCTAGTATGGATCGCATACTAGCACATAATGTTACACTTACCTTAAAACAAACCTTTCCGCACCCAGAAGTCAGCGCAGAAGGTGCTCTCATTTTTACTCATCTTGCTTCCGGGTTCGCAGGCTCTGTGACTGGCCTGAGCCATGATGAAGTCACTCCCGTGCATGCGCGTGGGAGCCACCGTTTATGGCACAGGGTTCTAAAGGAACACCACCGGTGGCAGTTCCTTCAGAGCGCATGCGCCAGTGATGTCACTGGCTCCATGTAATGTAAATATCTTCTAAACTGTACATGTTTAGGAGATATTTACTGTACCTATAGGTAAGCCTTATTATAGACTTACCTGTATGTAAAAGACAGTAAAGGAAGTTTACTTCCACTTTAAGTGATGGTGGAGCCCTCTCTCTGAATACCATATACTGTATATGTGGTGTCCTGTAAACCAAATATACTACTTGATATCTTTCAAACAAATAACAATATCAAAATATAAAATTGCAGCATATTAGTCACATTGACACCCCCTCAAAGGATTTTTGATAACAAGTTGCAATATATAAGTGATGGCAACACCCCCTCAAGAAATAAAATAACTCCACTTACAATAGGGGGTGTCATCATCACTAATATACTACAATTTTATATTTTGAAATTTTGCCTTGTCGTTTTGTTAGGCGTTTTTTTTGTTAAGGTTATCTGAAAGATGGGTTTCAAATGTTTGACAGGGGGACAGCTTCAGTGCTTGTCATAGGCGCCATTTTCACTAGATACGCCTCTGGTGCAGCTTGCACTCGCTTGCATAATACTGCAACATTGTCCACACGTAGAAAAGTCAGGGACTGTACCTGACACTGTATGAGCTTATTGAACTCCTTCTGCTCCTGCATGGCCGCTTGGGTAGCAGTTATCAACAAGCGGTTCGTTTCTTGTTGGTCTGTGAGTGCTTGTACCAGCTGTTTGATTATTTCCTCCATTCTTTTAACAGTATACTGGTACCAGTAAATTCAAAAAAGGAAGTAATTTTTATTTTTTTTTCAAAAATGCTGCTGCAAGAGGTACAGTCTCTGGGTCTTGTGCCCGCTTCAAGCCAACAAGTGTAAGGGATCAGACTCAATCCAGGGACAAACTCAGTTTCTTTAGGAAACTTTATGTTTAATCCACAGGATATTTCCAAACAGAAAAAAAAGGGCATCTTGCCATTAATCAAACAAAAATAAACTTCTGCTCTACCGAGCCTTACTGTGTCCATAGTCTGACCAGTCCTTGGTTTTGTAGTAAGTGTCCTTACAAACGCAAATACTTTGTATCCAAACTCAGGGAATAAGCAGCCATGCTCCTAGTTGCCTCCTCACATGGAGACACACACACTCTCTGAGAGCTAGGACCAGCTGCCTTAATCAAGACCTGAAAAGAAAACATTAAACTGCAGTCCATGGACTTGGGAGTCTGTCCCACTCAGATCTCTATCAGACTCCCAATAAAACCAGCCCCAGAACGGACTTTACCAATACAGGGTAAAGAACTATCCTGAAGTCTTTGCTGGTATTCTCTTAGATTGCAAATCTTAGAATCCGTGGAGGAACATACATCACATCAATCACTTTTCCTGAAATTTTAACCTGTTTCACATGGTACCCCATTACAATACCTAAACTTCAGCTTTAACAATTTGAATTAAAAGTGGAAGTTTTAGTTGTACACATTTGCAGATATATGTGGAAGCCACACTACTATGTGAAGGCCTCTCTGTGCAGTGCGGCCCATACTGTAACTCTAATCTATGAGAGTTTATATTTTGGAGCATATAGAGCAATGAAAAAATAAACTGAGGACAGGTATGTCTAGAGGAAGTCTATTCTTCCTTAAATGTGCAGGAACACACCAGAAGCACAGCACAGTGCTATCTGAAGACCTCTAGCATGTCCCCACGCCAAATCCAGGAAGAAAAATAAAAATGGCAACTGGTCCCATCAATGCCTCCTTCAAACAGCCTGCCAATGAACTTCACTTATTCGCTCCCTGTTTTCAGAAAAGCTGGCCAAACACTAATGCCCTGTACACACGGTCGGACTTTGTTCGGACATTCCGACAACAAAATCCTAGGATTTTTTCCGACGGATGTTGGCTCAAACTTGTTTTGCCTACACACGGTCGCACAAAGTTGTCGGAATTTCCGATCGCCAAGAATGCGGTGACGTACACCACGTACGACGAGACTAGAAAAGGCCGGTTCAGAACCAAGCGCGGCACCCTTTGGGCTCCTTTTGCTAATCTCGTGTTAGTAAAAGTTTGGTGAGAGACGATTCGCGCTTTTTCAGACTCGTGGCTTTCAGATCGTTTTCTGCCGTTCAGTTTGTGCTTGTGGGTTTGTATCTGCTCTTCAGTGCGTGCAGTCAATTCGTATCAGAGTTTTCTGTGCGATCTTGCCTGCTCGTTGCTGTTTTTCAGGTCGCTCTTCACAGGCCTTGCTGTTCTTCAGTGCGTTCTGTTACTTCGTTCTGAGCAGCCGACCGTTTTCTAGCCATGTTTCGTATGCGTACTCCTCGTAGAGTTCGTGCTGTGCGGGGGCTTGGTGTTGGGGTCCTGACCTTGACACAAGTCCAGTCCATGAACAGGGTGGGGAGGAGTTCATGGACCAAGAATTGGTTGCTTCATCGCGACCAGTTCTCTCATATGCCTTTGCTCCGTGAGATCCGTGAGAATAATCCTGATGATTTCAGGAACTTTCTCAGGATGACGGACCCCGTGTTTCACCGTCTGTTGGCTTCGCTGACCCCCTATATCAGCAGGCAGGATACCTGCATGAGGCAAGCCATCACTCCGGAGCAGAGGTTGGTCGCTACCTTGCGGTATTTGGCCACAGGGAGAAGTCTGCAGGACCTCAAGTTCTCGACAGGCATCTCCCCCCAGGCTCTGGGGATCATTATCCCAGAGACCTGTTCTGCCATCATCCAGGTCCTGCAGAAGGAGTATATGAAGGTAAGATTTTTATCCTTTTATATCACATTTTATTGTATTGAATGTTTGATAATATATTGTATTTCTTCCCTCATTCCCTAATTACCATGATTGGAATATGCTGTGAATGTCCCCTTTGTTCTCATGCATGCTGGATTTTTAGGTAATTATTATTTTATGTCCTTCATACATATTTGCCCTTCAATAACCTCCCCAGCATGGTGTCTCCTGCCCTATATTCACCTCATGTAGTCACTTAACAATGTATTTTATCAGCTCCATAGTAGTGCTTTACCCCAAACACCCCCTAAAATGTTTGGAAATGTTATTTTTGATTTAAATTCAGGCAGAGTGCCAGAGGGTTTTTTTTGTGGTGTCCCCAAATTTTTTTTAACCCTCCCTCCCCCAACTGCTAAGTCAGCTGATCCCAATTCTCTATCCTCAATCATCTATCTGCTGACTTTGCCAAACCCATACACACTATACCCACCTCTTTACTGGTCAGATTTATGGATGAATTCCCCAAAGCATGTAGTGCAAGGGCCTGCCTGTATAATTTCCAATGGTACTGTTTTTAAAGTTTTGTTATTCTATTATTATCTTGATAGGTAATAGCAGAATGTTCAAATGTCCTCAAATGTGTACAGTGTGTATTTATATCTTTGTATTATGACACTTCTTACCTGTCCAGTGGTCTGCCAATAGTGTAACTAAGGAGGGGCTGGTCCAAGTAATACCCATTATTTAGGCATTCATCTCTCAATGAAGTGAAGAGGGTTACCTGTCCAAGAGTTTCCCCCCCTATAATGTTAGAAATGGCCCATGAGGGGGGGAGGGGGAATATGATAGGTGTACCTTATACTTTGGCCTTGTTAAATTCCCCTTAGTAAATGCTATCTGGAGGTTGCCCCATAATGTTTGTGTATAATCTGCTTGCCATGTATCTTTGAAAAAATAGTAATGTTTATTGTTTTTTCCTCAACAGTTTCCTTCAATGCCACAGGAATGGCAGACTGTGGCCTCCCACTTTGCCCAGCGGTGGGACTTTCCTAACTGCGGAGGGGCAATTGATGGGAAACACGTCCACATCGTCCCACCACCCAACTCGGGGTCATACTATTATAATTACAAAGGGTTTAATAGTATAGTGATGTTGGCGGTGGTGTCGGCTAATTACGAGTTCTTGTATGTGGACGTGGGGAAGAATGGCCGGATGTCCGATGGTGGAGTGATCGCCCAGACGGAGTTCTACAGGCGTCTCCAGAATGGCAGCTTGGACTTGCCACCTCCAGAGGACAATGTTGAAGGTCTCCCATTTGTATTCGTTGCTGATGAAGCATTTGCGGTGGGGGACCACCTGATGCGGCCATTCCCGGTGAGGACCCTCACCCCGGAACAGAGGGTTTTTAATTACCGGCTGGCCAGAGCCCGAAGAGTGGTGGAGAACACATTTGGAATCCTGGCCAGCTGGTTCCGATTATTTCTGACACCCATCCATATGGCGGAGTATAAACTGAACCATATAATACTTGCCTGCTGTGTTCTCCATAATCTTTTAAGAAAACATTCAGCCAACTATGCTGGCTCAGTTGGGCCTGAGGCCGGAATCCCTAATCCATCAACACTGACGGCGCTTGAAAGTGGCAGTCCTGGCTTGCCCTCCCTGAATGCCCGTGATGTCCGGTTACGCTACCTGGAGTTCTTTGCGGGTAGGGGGGCTATCAATATGCCAGACAATCTGTGACACCTTTTTCAAATAAAAAACAACCAAAAGAAATTCTTTGTGGACATTTACTGCTTGTGTTTGTTTTAGCTGACCCTGACAGAAATGTGTTGAGTGCAGAAAATGTCGTGATTGGGTAACCTTATAAAAAACAGTGTTGGCTGGTACTTCCTAAATGCAAAAACACATTTCACTACAAGTGCACTTGCAACTGCACTGAACCTGCACTTGTAGTGCAAAGTGTATTTGCCCTTAGGAAATAACCCCCATTTTTGCATAAAACAGCAATTACATCACCCCAAAAGTGTTGTAGTGTTGAGACAATAATCCACACATTCTTGAGTAAGGCACTTTTTTATACCGGCACAATCACATGTGCATTTCCCAAAGGTTTTTAAAACAAACCAACATGTTTGTTGTATAACAGTGTTTGCAGTAGCATTATCAAAAATCTAAATATCCATTTCAGATAAAACAGGCCTGTGTAAAACCAACAAGAAAGCCAAAAAACTTGAACTTACAAAGTTCACATATGGTAAAACCTGAAGGCTATATCAGACATGAGTATTTAAGAACTGTGTTTGATATAGCGTTCAGATGGGGGGAAATCACCCCTGGAAAAGCCAAATTTGGAAGATGCACACCAATTTACGAATGTCAACATGTGCTATCTGCCATCAGGGGGGATCAAGGGACGTGTTTTGGGGGAGCAAGCCCTTCCTCAATGCGACTTTATAATTGAGTAAGGGGTTGCACCCCCAAAACGCGTCCATTGATCTCCCGTGATGGCAGATAGCACATGTTGGCACACTGTGTGCATCCTCCAAATTTGGCTTTTCTAAACATTGAAAACATTTTCGTACGATAAAACAGGTGATTTTGTGGGGTTTAAATTCGCCCCAAAACATCAATGATGTTATTATTTTTTTTAATAACATCACTGATTTGTTGCTGGATGTTTTGCAATTGGAGATTACACCCCATGATCTCCCCGATGAGTATCTGGGCACTTTCAGATGTAAAGCGTTCTGGATCACGATCACCTAAAAAGAGATAAAGAACAAAAAAAAAGGTCTCAAAAATCTGCCACCATCCATCTCTTTTACCTGAGCCTGTGGTCGCAGACACTCACCTGTTGTGGTGCCAATCTCCACCACGTCTTCTTCTTCCTCCTGCTCAGCTTCTTGGGTTGGTATTTCCCCTTCTTCCAGAGGGGGGTGGTCTCTGGTCTCCTGGGATGAGGGGTGTCCTCCGAGTCTTTTCTCCCCTATGTAAAACAAAAATGGTATAATTAGCACACAGATATTTGAAGGCAGAACTAGAAATAGGAAACATTGCTTGGAAGTGGGGTACAATTGTCTATTTTAGCCGAATTCCAAGATGTATATTTTTTAGTGTCCTTTGTCAAGCTGCAATACTTTACCTGTTTAGTACAAGCTTCACAGATGTAGCCCCCCCTATAGTATACACTGGAGCACCTGTGTGGGCCCCCCTAATAAAAATGGTGTTCTGGGTTCCCACACTAGTGCTCCAGTGTCCAGATGTGAAAACAGCTGCTCAGTGTCCTCTTTACACAGAATCTAGTTTGCATTTCATTCTAGTAACAAACCCATCTACACAAACAAATATTTGGCATCCAAGTAGGCCCCCAAAAATGTGTGTAAATGCATATGGCCTAAACAATGGTGTTCTAGAGGCCGAAAGAAAAATGTTTGATACGAACGAATAATGGGCCCATGAACATTAAAGTTGACCTTTTTAAACGTTACAATTAATAAAAGCATATGGAGCAGAACGAACGTAATAAAGAAAGAAAGAATAGGAACACAGCACAACTACTTACTTTTTTGCAGCACTCTCCGGATCTTTCGGTACTGCTCTGGCTCTCTCAACTTCAGGTCCGACCACCGCTTCCTGAGCTGATCTTTTGATCTTCGTACCCCGAAATTCCTCTCAAGACTCCTGACCACTTTCGCCATGATCTTGGCCTTTCGGATGTTGGGGTTGGGGTAAGGCCCATATTTTCCGTCATAGTCGGACTTCCTCATGATGTCGACCATGTCCAACATCTCCCCAAACGACATATTTGTGGCCTTAAAACGTCTCCTTCTGGATCGGGACGTGCCTGGATCCGGGCTTTCCTCCTCCTCCTCCTCGTTGCTAGAATTAGCACGCACCTGCTGTAACTCCGCCATGTGCTCTTCACCCACTGTGCCGAACGAAAAGGGGCGGGGAATACACTAGAAAGAACGTCAGGGACGGGCGGAGTTACACGCATGCGCAGTGTGTATAAAGCATAGCATGCGTGCGTATTACGTACGATCTGTGAGCGGAGGAAGGAGCATTGGACGCGCCGATCGTAAGAACGAAGGTAAGAGACAAACTTGTGCCTATACTGCTTCTAGATTGAGGCCTATATTGTAACAAGATTAGGAGAGTTTTGTCTGACATTAGGCTTTGTCTTGTGTTGTGTCTTGCAGTGAACATGGATATCTTAATGAAAGACAATGACTTCATGTCAGTATTCATAGATATGCTAAGTGAGCTGCCCTGTCTGTGGGAGATTACCCACCCCCATTTCAAGAACCAAGCAAAGAGGAAGGCAGCACTGGAGCAATTGTGTGAAATTGTGAAGCAGGTGATCCCCACGGCAGACATCACCTATTTAAAGATATTAATTGGTGGCCTGAGGAGCACATATCTAAGGGAGCACAAGAAAGTCCTGGATTCACAGAGATCCGGGGCAGCAGATGACATCTATGTCCCCAGGATGTTGTACTACGACAGGCTGCATTTTCTGGCAGGCCAGACTGAACCCAGGCCATCCCTCTCCAGTCTTCCTTCCACGCTTCCTTCCCCCCCGGCTGAGGCTTCTGACGCCCAACCTGGGCCTTCCAGGCGATATGTGGAGGAGCCCAGATTGAGCCAGGTATAGCATTCCTCGAAATATTTCTGCTTGTCCAATCAATGATGTTAACTAGATGTTAGTTGGGAGTACTAATTTAGGATTGTGATTGATGATGCAAAAACTAAAACCATGTCCCTTTTTCATACACAGGGAAGTCTCAGCCAGGAGGTGGCCGGGCCGCGCCGGCTGGCTGATATCAAGGTCCCTCCACCCCCCCTGAAAACAGAAAGTGGCAGTAGGACGAGTACCCTAGAGGAGGCTGCTATAGCATTCTTTTGGAGGGCTACAGAGGTCCTGGGAGCACCCCACACCATGGAGGAGAACATTGCTGCCTTCATAGCATATAAAATGCAGAGGATGGAGGAGGGCCAAAAAGTCTTGTGTGAGGCCCTCATATCGGAGGCTCTGGAGAAAGGTATGAGGGGCCAAATTGCACGTCACACACATCTTTTGGGATGGTCCTCCTCCTCCTCCTCCTCCCTCTCCTCCAGGTCCCCCCAGTTCTCCTCCAGGTCCTCCCAGTCCTCCTCCTCCTCCAGGTCCTACTCCTCCTCCTGCCACATCTCCAACTGCACAGCCACAGCCTGGAAGGAAGTGTGGAAGGAAGACCAGACAGTGATTGCCCTGGGTTCAGTCTGGTCGGCCAAAAGATGCAGCCTCTTGTGGTACCACAGCCTGGGGACACAGATGTCATCTGCTGCTATCTGGATCTCTGCGAATTCTGGACCAGACTGCCCTCCCTTACATATGGACTCCTCAGGCCACCAATTTTGATGTTGAAGAATTGATGTCTGCCGTGGGAGTCCCAGGCTTCGCTAATTTCTCATGTTGATCCAGCGTTGCCTCCCTTTTGTTTGGTTCTGATCCCTTAATAAAGGATTTTTGTTTTGAATTATACTCTCCTATGTGTTTTACTTCAAAAAGGACAGTTTGTGAGGATTCAGGTACATTTCAAATATACAATGTGAAATGAACAAGGGACACCAACACCGAACAATCTCCTGGAGATTAAATAATAAAAGATATCAATGGTGTTGGGGTAACTTGACACACAAAACACACCCAAAAATATTCTGGAGTAAAAATAAAAATAACATTGAACAAAGATCAGCCTTGGAAAAAATCCAAACATTAAAGAAAAAAAAGGCTTAAAATCCAAAATAAAAAAAAATTAAAAAATATAAAACTGTCAGATGTGACAACTAATAACAATATATTCAGGGAATCCCACTAAAAAAACACAAATAAAAGTTTGTGAGAAGTGTGTGTGAATATGAGCATCAAAACTACTTAATTCTTCTCACATTATAAAGAAGAAGAGAGTGCGCTGTATTAAACCATTTTTAACATTGCAGCGTGACGAAAGTGCTGTATCCATTGCGAACGCTAAGTTTACCAGAACGAGCTGTCCCGTGTCGGAATTTCTTCTGAGCATGCGTGGCACTTTGTGCGTCGGAACAGGCCACACACGTTCGGAATTGACGCAATCGGATTTTGTTGCCGGAAAATTTTATCTCCTGCTCTCCAACTTTGTGTGTCGGAAAATCCGATGGAAAATGTCCGATGGCGCCCACACACGGTCGGAATTTCCGACAACACGCTCCGATCGGACATTGTCCATCGGAAAATCCGACCGTGTGTACGGGGCATTAGGGCTAGATTAAACTATTGATAGCCCTCTGCAAAGAGATCTGCAGTAGATCACGTTTCAGATCGCGTTTAACAAGTGGTGAAAAGGCATTATGTTGCCTCTTCTTTTGTTTTAACCCTTAAAAGTGCTTACCACTTGAATGGGTTGCCTTCAGCAAGCGGTACTGCATACTGAATGCGACAAGGGGTTTAATTCTTGTTGTGGTCATGAAGCAAAACATTGCAGTCGTGGCATGTGTACACCCCCATCCTCTGCAGCTTAAAAGAAAAGTATGGGGTATAAAAAAATCCCCTTATACTCATGTAGGTGGATGCAGCATCGATCTGATGTTCCATCTGTCCCTTACCACCTCTGCACCGAGAACTGAGTAATCAAATGTTGCCGATCGCTCAGTTCTCCCTCCACTATGAGCAGAGAGTAGTGACAGTCAGGCTACGGCTCTCTGCTCTGCCCCTCCAGCTCCAGCTCTCTTCTCTGCCCCTCAGTCTCCCAGTGGCACAGCTGAGAGGCTGAGCCAGCTGCCCCTCCAGGCATCTGGGTGGATCCCGACTGTAAGTTGATGACCCTGCCCCCTTGTGATGGCACATGACATCAGAAAGGGTGGGGCCACTTGGTTACATCATCGGTTGGCCCCGCCTTTGCCTATATAACAGCTGTCACTGGAAAAAGACAGCAGTCGGTGGGATGCCTCCCATCAAAGTGTTCTTTTTTTCAATTTTTTGGGTCCATCGGTGCCTTGATTGAAGAAGGATGGACGATGAATTGTCAAAAACTGTCTTTTGTGGTTTTTACTTTTTGACACTTTTTTTTGGTGGTACAATGAACCCCATACCCATTCACATAGGGAGGGCGTGATCTGGGGGCTCCTTTGTTAAAGGGGGCTTCTAGATTCCGATCAGCCCCCACAACCATCAGGCAAGGGTTGTGGGGATGAGGTCCTTGTCCCCATCAACATGGGGGACCCCAAAGCACCCTCCCCATGTTGAGGGCATGTGGCTTGGTATGGTTTAGGAGGGGGGGTGGCGCACGCTCATCCTCCTCCTATCATAACCTGCCAGGTTGCATGCTTGGATAAGGGTCTGGTATGGATTTTGGGGTGACCCCCCCACGCCATTTTTTAAAAAATGTTGGTGCAGGGTTCCCCTTAAAATCCATACCAGACCTGATGGGCCTGGTATGGATTTTAGGGGGACCCCTACGCCATTTTTTTAAAAAATTTTGACGCGGGGTTCCCCTTAAAATCCCTTCCAGACCTGAAGGGCCTAGTATGGATTTTGGGGGGACCCCCATGTCATTTTTTAAAAACATTTTTGCGCGTGGTTCCCCTTAACCACTTCAATACACTGTGTTATGTATACTACACTGCCTGGACTGACTGAATATAAAGTCTACACTGAATATCTAGTCTACACTAAATGCAGACTGTGTGTGTGTGTTTGTGTGTGTGTGTGTGTGTGTATATGTGTATGTATGTATGTATGTATGTGTGTATATGTGTGTGTGTGTATATATATATATATATATATATATATATATATATATATATATATATATATATATATATATATATATATATATACAGTCGAGTTGAACTTAAGTTTGACTTGAACCGCAGGCTCATCCCTATACAGAACGAACTGCATTCCTGTGATCCATAGGAGAAGTAGAGCCAAAAAAAGGTTTAGCTATACTTCTATACTAAAAGACCGAAATACATATATATACGCTGCGGTTTTAAAGCGGTTTACCTTTTTTTGCAGCCATCGATTCTCTTTCTGATAAAAGTGATCTGAATGGCTGATTAGCCAATGGATTGCTTTTAGAAGCAGCAGGAAGGGTTGTCCCCCTCCCGCCGCTCACCAGTGGTTTTTTGGCTTACCGTTCTTACCGGCGAGCCCAGGAAATGATCCGGCGGTTTGGTCATAGAGGTGAAAAGAGACCAGATATTAGTTGACAAAAATGTACAAATATTTCTTATGGGGACCTGTAAATCCGTGGTCGTTCTCGATGCGCCCACGTCTATATGTGTCCCACCGGCAGCTTGTGTAGATGGTATCCAGCATAAGCATCTCAATCCGGGCAGTGGAGAATGCTATGGAGGACGCTGACTGCTCGGGGGTGACGTCACTTCCGAAGAGGAGGTGGCTTCGTGTTCAGAGCATGCGTGCTCCTTTACCATGGAAATAATTCAGGATATTGACGCAGCCAAATATGGCACCCTGGAGGATTTATATATATTTTATGATACTCACCGTTCACCATGGAAATAAGTCACGATATTGAAGCAGCCAAATATGACATCCTCAAGGAATTATATACCCTCACACATTGTAATAAATATTTCTTAGGAGTTGATATTGTTCTAGTCAGACAGACATTAAACAAATGAAAGAAATTCAGTACCCTGTTACTCTCTGTATGAGTAAAATCTAGAAAACCCCTATTGTTATCTCACAATTCTATGTTATTATATAGTCTAGCATATTAGACCTTCATGAGAATGATAAGGGCATATTTAATATATATAATATTTTTTTAAGGTGAATCAAATCCTTCAAAAATTCAAGCAAATGTAAAGAATGCCAACAATGGGAAATACACTGTATATAGTCTTGCTTTTGGTCATAGCCCAGATTATTCTTTTCTGGAAAAGCTGGCACTGGAAAACTCTGGAGTTGCGAGACGTATTTATGAAGACTCGGATGCAGATTTACAGTTGCAGGTTAGAACGCACTATTTTTTTACATCTTGATGAATATCTTTTTCTGTCTTTAAATGTAAATCCTGCTGAAAGCATTCTGCTGTTTTTCAAATTCAAACATTTTATTAGACGATTTAAAGGCTATCACAACTAATTTAACAAGTAATGTAGGCAATAGAGTTCTCCACACAGGGAGAGAGAGACAGGAGAATACACTGTTGACATTTTGGATCAGAACACTAGCCCTCCAAGTGGTGAAGAGTGGTGTGGCAAAGAGGATCCAAGAGAATTGCAGTTAATATCATTTTAAACACTTTAAAGGGGTTGTAAAGGTAATTAAAAAAAAAAAAATAACAAACATCTTTATACTTACCTGCTCTGTGCAATGGAATAGCAGCAGACGTGCACAAAGCTGACAATTGGATAGTCCACCCCACCTATAGCCCGGGGAGCAACAAGGACCAGGCAGTCAACACTACTGTATTGCTGCTCCAGATGAGTAGCCTCTAATGATCCTGTCACAACTCCTCAAGTCAGGTGCCAGCCCAGCTTGCGTGCTGCACAATGGAAAACATCATTACCAATGATTAACCAATTATCAATGATTAAGTGCTGACTCCAGCGCGAACTATATCTACCTGCTTGATCCCCCACTGTACTTGATCCCTCTGTCATTTGGTTTTCATGTTTATATCGAATAAAGTGAATCGGAGTGCAGCTGTCCAGATCTTTCTTGTCTTCCAAGGACAAGGCAGTGTTGGGAAGGTGTGTGGTAAACCTCCAGTGTCAGGTCACCTTGAGGCTAGGTGACAGATGCACACCGTAGGGATCAGGAGTGCACCGCAAGGTAGTGGACCCTATGGCTGACTGCTGCGGATGGGAGTCAGGGTGGTAAGGAAGGCAGGGCTGCTGGAACACCAGCACAGATCCCACCGGGGTTAGAGCGTAAGATTCCCTGGGGCGCGGAGTCTAAGATCCAGCAGGTGTTCACCAGAGCCTCTAGTGGTGAGGATGGACTGGGCTGCAACTGGCTCCAGGTCGTGACCCCCATGGTTCCCCAGCTCACACTCACAGTAGTAAACAGGAGGATAGGGATAGTAAGGGAATAAGCCAAGGTCGGGGCCACAAGCAGACAAGGACAACAGAGTTCACGCCAAGGTTCAGGGTCACAGGTAAACAGGGATAGTCGGGGACACGCCAAAGGTCAGGGTCACGAGAAGACAGGAATAGTCGAGAACAGGCCAAAGTCAGTAACTGGAATCAGACGCAGGAAACACAGCAAGTACACACGAAAGCTAACACACAATGGTTGATCAGCACTGCTGGCTTGCAGTGCACAGGTTAATATGGGGTTCCCTGATAGGGCCTTGGGTGGGGCCATGCTTAGAGGAGAGGTTATAAAACCAGTCATGTGAGAGTCAGCTGGTCTTTAGAGATGAACACATGGAGACAGGTAAGCTGACAGACAAAACTTTATTGCATAACCATGACATCCAGAAGTCAAAGGGGAAGGTAGAGACGAAAGAAAGGGAGAAGGAGGGTGGGTGGTTCTGTGGTCTGGGTTGGCAACAATCCCAAGGGTTCAAACAGGTGACAAGGTAATGGGTTTGGTTAAGGCTCCAAAAGGGAGGTGTCAAAATCCGGAGGTAAGTACATATCAACCACGGATTGCCAAATTATGACATACCTTTGCACCTTTTTGTGAAGTGTTGCCTCAGTCTTGATGTGTATCATTGCCTGGGTGGCTTTGGCTATTGTCTGCTTCACAGTGGTTGTGGTGGAAAAGAGGAGGCGACATTGGTTCCTGGTCAGCTCCGAAGGTGAGTAATTTAGAAGAGCTATCCATTGATCAGGTGGGATGTGCATATCAAACATTGCTAACAAAATAGAAAAGGTTTTTACCCAATAAGACTGCACTATTGGATAAGTGCACCATGTGTGTAAGTATGTATCAGGCTCCCCACACATCTGTAAACAGGTGGCAGAGAGTGGGAGATGGCAACACCCCTGGTAGAACAGTACACTAGGTGGGTTTCCTGACAGCTGGACTGCAGAGGAAGAAGTCGGATGATGATCTGCGCTGTTGCAATAAAACTGTGTCCATTGGAATTCTGCATCCATTAAAAGTTGATATGGTAAAGTTGGAGTTTAGCTTTAAAAATTGTTGCAACTGTGGGTGTAGCTCAGTTATTTTGACTCCAACTGTTGTAATAGTGACTCATGCATTGCTGAGACCGCTATGCCTGGCCTGTATAAGCAGATACAATCACTGCAGACAATCTTTATCAGATAGCTGAACCAAACCCTTTTCTCTATCCACAAGATCTTTATTGACTACAGCAGTTACAGCAGACAACAGGATGCGGTTAGGGTTGCCACCTTTTCTGCAAGTCAAAACCCGAACACCTTAGCAGTGATTGCAATCTGGTGCTAACAGACCCTCGCTGGGAGGTACACTAACAAACTAACTAACACTGACATCCCTAGTGACACCAATACAGTGATAATACTGTACACTGTCACTGTACTAATGACACTGGCAGAGGAGGGGTCAGTTGCCACAGGGTAGAAGGCAGAGAGCACACAGCACAGGTAGGCGAAGCCGACAAGAATCAGTGGGTTCTACGATACCCATGCTGAGTTCCCGCACTGGCTGGCTGCATCCCAGGTAGGGCTTTTTTTCTCACCGAATAGGTGCAGGAGCTCATCTACACCCCCCCTCCCCCGAACATTAAATAGTGGGTTTGGCTAAATTGCAACGGGAGGGTCTTAAAGTGTGCAGAGGTCAGGAATGACAAATGAGTGCAGAATTCTCAGGAGTTTGTTACATACAGAATCCAGGGATCAGGGCATGGTATATACAGTGTGCAGGGGTCAGGGCACAGTATATACAGTGTGCAGGGGTCAGGGCACAGTATATACAGTGTGCAGGGGTCAGGGCACGGTATATACAGAGTGCAGGGGTCAGGGCACGGTATATACAGAGTGCAGGGGTCAGGGCACGGTATATACAGAGTGCAGGGGTCAGGGCACGGTATATACAGAGTGCAGGGGTCAGGGCACGGTATATACAGAGTGCAGGGGTCAGGGCACGGTATATACAGAGTGCAGGGGTCAGGGCACGGTATATACAGAGTGCAGGGGTCAGGGCACGGTATATACAGAGTGCAGGGGTCAGGGCACGGTATATACAGAGTGCAGGGGTCAGGGCACGGTATATACAGAGTGCAGGGGTCAGGGCACGGTATATACAGAGTGCAGGGGTCAGGGCACGGTATATACAGGGTGCAGGGGTCAGGGCATGGTATATACAGGGTGCAGGGATCAGGGCATGGTATATACAGGGTGCAGGGATCAGGGCACGGTATATACATAGTGCAGGGATCAGGGCCTGGTATATACAGAGTGCAGGGATCAGGGCATGGTATATACAGAGTGCAGGGATCAGTTCTCTCCCACTTCTCCTTTCCATTGCATTCTCATCCACATGATCCCCCATCCACCCCTCCTCAGCTCTGAGCCATGTTTACATCCCCTCTACTGATTTCATCTTCTCCCCCTCCCTTAAAAGCTTCACCATCCTGCATAAGTGCACATGCCCTACCATTGCTGTACAAGCAATGGGGGGAAAAGCGAACTTAGGACTTTAATTGGGATGCAAGGGAAAGTTTGCGCCCCCATCCTTAATATCATGAAAAAGAGGGGGGGGAGGTTGGGACTTTGAATGAGGTGCGCATGATGCAGCCCAATCACACTCACAGAGGTGCAAACATATGTATGTTTATTAAGGACCAATGATCAACATGGCATAAAAAACGCATTGCAAACATTAGACGTAAAATAATCGCATATAGACAATAAATCTATGTATATACAACCATGGGACATGGGTAGGTACAATTATGCATCTTGATCCCCCAAGCATGATAAAAGTCATGTGAAGTAAAAAACATCTGAAAATTGGTCAATGTGTGTTTGATGCATCAAAGGTAGGCCCGACGCTGCATTTCATGGACTTCAATCCACTCTTCAGGAGCCGGATGCATCTAAATTCTATAAAAAATGTATGAAAAGCAATATAGTTTCATGGGTCTAACAAAATCAGCAGAAAAGGGGGAAATTTGGCATAATGGGCCATGCCAAAAAGGTTACTCACATGATAGCCAAAACTGGGACCGTGCGACAAAACAAAACCAGGGGTGAAACATGGAGCCTGGCCCGGGAGCTGAGAGGGGGACCTCAACGAGGAACACCGGACCGCACACACCAACACCCCGCAGTGGAGGGGACTTCTATAATGTAGGAAATGTATAAAATGTATCCCTTTTCGGGACTAAAGGTGAACTGGAGCAAATCCTCCATTTTGCCATTAGATGTTGGTGTCAGGAAAGAGGCTGTCCATAGTCTGCCGCTGAAGTGGGTTTCTTCCATCAAATACCTAGGAGTTAAAATTACAGCAGACAGTGCTGACTATGTGACTCTTAATCTACTGCCCCTATTGTCCTTTTTTAAGCAGAGGGCACAGGCCTGGCAAAGGCTCCCTCTGTCACTGACAGGGAGGATAAGTTTACTGAAAATGAAAATTCTTCCAGTCATACTCTATTTTTTGAGACACGCTCCGGTACGGCCTCCCAAATCTTTTTTTAAAAAACTAGAGGGCATTACCAGTTCATTCATATGGGCCCCCAAACAACCATGCATAGGACTTAAGGTACTTCAGGAACCTTGGGGGCAGGGGGGTTTGGGCTTGCCTGACTGGAAGAAGTATTACCTAGCTGGTCAGATGGTATTTGTCCATAAATGGTTGACATCTGACGACAGAGATTCAGCAACCGTTGTGGAGGCGGCTCACTTGGGGTCATATGAGACCCTCCGTTTGGGGTGTTGGGTCGGAGCTTCCTTTGACATTGGCCATGAAGGCCACTATTAAGGCTTGGGGGGAGGCAGTGGTGTTGGCGTGCCCGAGCTACTTGGGTTTCTCACCTCAGACTCCCTTGTGGGGGAACCCCAAGTTGTCTCAATTCTACTCCTTCCAGGATCCCATGGTGTGGGTGGTCAAGGGAATTAAGTTACTAAAGGACATCACCAAAGATGGAATACTTCTGACTTTTGACTAGCTAAAGACTAAGCATAACCTCCCTAACTCATATTTCTTCAGGTACATACAGCTTCGACACGCATTTCAGGCCCAATTCAGAGATAGGGCGGTAGAGTCCATCCCATCGGCTTTAGAAGACATGCTCATGGTAGAAGACCTCCCTAAAACTTTGTCGGTCACATATAAAGAACTGTTTAAGAAAAGTCCGGCGGCAATGGCTAAATGTAGAGAGCGTTGGGAAAGTGAAGTCCCTGATATGGATGGGGAGGACTGGGATGACGTATGGGTGCATCCCTTTAAACATTTAGTATCTGCGAGAGACAGGCTCATACATTTTAAATTTTTACACAGAATTTATTTTACACCGGCCAGATTGGGTGTAATCTACCCATCAGTCTCCTCGGCTTGTTGGAGATGTGGTTTTTCACCGGCAAATGCCAAACATATTTTCTGGGATTGCCCGCACATCAAGACTTTTTGGGAAGGAGTAATAAAATGTATAGAAGAAATTTTAAGTATACCTATCCCATTGTCCATTAGAGTATGTTTGTTGGGCCTAGTAAGAGGAGGTAGTTCCATCCAGAGCTCTTAGAACTTTGTTGACCATTCTATTTTTCTATGCAAGAAAAGCCATATTATTTAAATGGAGGAATTCCGCTCCCCCTGGTGTTCCATTTTGGAAGGGTCTCGTAAATTCCATGATGCCATATTATAAGGCAACGTACCAATCTAGAGGGTGCGGAAAAAAGTTTGACAAAGTTTGACAGGCTTGGTTTGGCATGGAGGTTACGGCTGGCTAGTTCTGCCCTAGGTCTCATATGAGGTAAAGTAATAGTAATGGGATACTGATATAACCAAATACATGAGGAGGGGTGGGAGTTACTGGTATGTGTGTCCTTTTGTTCATAAATTAGCTAACCATCAAGTAAGGTGCAGTGCTTTGGTGAATATAATAAACTCATGCATACATTTTTACATGGTTTTACTTCAGTTGGTCCCCCATTGGTAAAATAAAGAGAAGTCATTTTTCTTAATTGTGGTGAACTGTGGTACGGGATGTTGGGGGGGGGGGGGTAGGTATAAGATGTCACCTGTGTTAGGTATACAAATGTTGGATTCAAGTCGGCCATGTTGGTCAAGGAATGGCCGGTGTTGTGCCAGGTCACTCCACTATTTTTGTATGTTTATATGTTCAAAAAAATTTAATAAACTGAATTTCCAAAAAAAAAACCAAAAAAAAAACCCACCTTAATTCACGATTCAAATTGAGTTTTTTTTTTTTTTTGGACACTGCACCGGACCTGAGGAGCTGCGGGCATGAGTTTTTAGGCGAGGCCACGGCTTCGGCCTAGTCCGCGGCGTCCGGCCTTGCGTACTAGGCCGAAATTAATTCAAAATTTAAGCAAACCGATTTTTTTAGATTTTTTTTTTCACCGCGCCGGTCCTGAGGCGCAGCGGGCATGAGTTTTTAGGCGAGGCCGCGGCTTCGGCCGGATGCCGCGAACTAGGCCGAAGTCGCGGCCTCACCTAGAAATTCCGCGTTCCGAATTCCAGCTTCCAAATTCCATGTTCCGAATTCCGTGTATTCCGAATTCCGTGTTCCAAATTCCGTGTTCCAAATTCCGTGTTCCAAATTCCGTGTTCCAAATTCCGTGTTCCAAATTTTGAATTTCAAATACTGTGTTCCGAATTCCTTGTTCCAAATTCCGTATTCCACATTCCGTGTTTTAAATTCCGCGTTCCGTGTTCCGAATTTCAAATTCCGTGTTCCAAATTCCGTGTTCCAAATTCCGTGTTCCAAATTCCGTGTTCCAAATTCCGAGTTCCAAATTCCGAGTTCCAAATTCCGCGTTCCATGTTTCAAACTCCGTGTTCCATTTTCCAAATTCTGTGTTTCAAATTCCAGAGTTCCGTGTTCCAAATTCTGCGTTTTCGAATTCCAAATTCCGTGTTCTAAATTCTGTGTTCCAAATTCCTTGTTCCGTGTTCCAAATTCCGTGTTCCAAATTCAATGTTCCGTGTTGCAAATTCTGCATTCCGTGTTCCAAATTCCGTGTTCCAAATTCCGTGTTCCAAATTCCGTGTTCCAAATTCCAAATTACGTGTTTCGAATTCAATGTTCTGAATTACAGATTTGTGTTCCGTGTCCCAAATTCATGAATAGGGAGTGGCTGCAGCGGCCATGGATAGATTCATGCTAAGCATGAATCTATCCATTATGCATATATTGGGCAGTGAGGAGAGAGGGAGCGGCACCCGGGTACACCCTAATGGATGGGCCACCACTGCCCTTCCCCTTACAATCAGATTAATTTATTTTTGTTTTGCAAAGACAGAATACCTGTGGAGAGTTGCAGAGACCTAGTTCAGGAGTCTCCAAACTTTCTAAACAAGGGTCCAGTTTACTGTCCTTCATTAGAGGGGCTGGACTGTGGCCAGTGGGAGTATCCCCAGCATTAGTGGAAACAAACAATGCCTCAGGCTTGGTGGTCAGTGGGAGTGGAATAGATAGGAATAGGAATACATCATTGGTTTTAGTGGGAGGAATAGTGCCCCATCGTTTGTGTCAGTGGAAGCAATAGTGCCCCATCATTGGTGTCAGTGGAAGGACTTTCCTCATCGTTGGTGTTAATGGGAAGAATTGTGCCCCATCTTTGGTATCAGTGTGAAGAATGGTATTTCAGCTTTTATATTAGTGGGAGAAATTCCGCCCTATTTTTGGTGTCAGTGGAAGGAATGGTGCCTCATTGCTGGTGTCAGTGGAAGAAATTGTACAAGCAAAAGACCGAATCTGGCCCGGCGGCAGCTTGATGAACATTGCCCTAATTGATGGATGCCTCTGGGAGGAGATTGCTGCATACAGCAGGCTTCTTCAAGCCAATTAGGCACTTGCTGATGGAGAATAGGTGATGAAGGCAACTAGTTGCCCTGTAGTTCAGGATGTAGATGAATCAATCGCAGCAGGTTGTCTCTCATATGTCTTTTGTGTAAGACTGTAAAAGTTACAGTTGGAGACTGAGCGTATGCTATGGGCAATGAAAGCTTATAACACTTTTCTCACATTGAGCCATAGTATGTATGTTAAAAAAACAATCTCTACATTTAATATGCCTATAGTGGACCTCACAAAATATCAAGAAATAAAAGTAAAAGCAGAATATATAAAACAAGTGCTTAGTCATGTCACACTAGTTTTCTTTTTTTCTCTTAGGGGTTTTATAATGAAGTTGCAAACCCAACACTGGTGGATATAAAGATGCAGTATCCTGAAAATGCAATAGCTGATGTCACACAGAACAACTTCAAACAATACTTTGATGGCAGCGAATTAGTTGTAGCTGGGCGCATAACTGATAATGACTTGAATTCATTTGCAGTAGATGTGAATGCGGAAGGGGTAAGTAAACATTATGGTAGCCATTTATAAGGAAATAGCAAATTCAGCTAAATATTGATTTGCCTAGATGTGCTGTTTTACAATGGAATTTGATGCCTCTGTTTGTAGCAATTTATAGTAGAAGCAAGGCCAATAACTGCAAAAAAAAAAAAATTACATGGGATTGTAAATGTTGCAACTCATTGAGGGAAATTTACTAAGAGTGGAGCAGCTGTGCATGTCAGCCAATTGGCTTCTAGTTTTCATTTTCAAAGCTTAAAGTGGTTGTAAACCCCTACATTTACCCAGTGAGGTAACTGGCCTTAGGTGATACACAGAGATGAAACAAATCCTCCTACTTGAGTTGTACCTGTTTATCTGCAGTTTTCTCTTCTCTACATCTGTTCATAGTACAGAATTTTTAAAGGTTGACTGAGCTTTCATAAAACATGGGGTGGAGAGCTGAAGTTACACACTGCAGATGTCAGGTTTATGTGGTAGTGAGCCCTTCTAGAATGCCAACCCTGGATTTTTCAGGGAGCAGAGTCTAGGCCCCGGCCTGCTTCTTCACCAGGGCCCCTGAAGGTTGGGGATGGACTTGCAGCAAGCTGGAACCAGCTGGGTATGCCCAGCTAACGATATGGAGACCACTTGCGCATGCAGAGTACAGATGGCAGGAGACAGAAGAGGATCCTGGAAACAAGCCAAGGTCAGGGCGGACGCCAGACAAAGCCAGGGTCAGTAAACGGTAAGTCAGACACAGAAGTCAAGTAATGCTATACAAACCAGAAGCTCAGAGAAACCAAGAAGTTGCTCAGGCAACGCAGGTTGCGCTGAGCATTACTTAAATAGGGAAGCAAACTGGGAGTTGGGCCAAGAAATGATAGGAGGGAAAGGAATATAAACCTCAGTACAGCAGGTGATGCCCATAGGACAACAGAGAAGCCCAAGAACATGTGAATAGAATCACAGGTCCAGCAGAACCACTGCAGAAAGGATGTAAGAATTTCACAGGCAGGAAACTGCACATTAGAATGTGACAGTACCCCCACCCCCTTCCCACTTAGGAGGCCTGCCCGCTCGTTTAGGGCTAGACTTGAGAGGAAACTTCTCATGAAAAGATTTAACCAAACAGGGAGCAGAAGTGTGAAAGGAATCTAACATCTTTCCCCAGGACCATATCTCTTTCAATCAATTTGATATAAAAATCTCCCCCTGGAGTATTTAGACTCCAAGATTTGCTTGATTTCATACTGATTTGTGGAATTGACCATTGGAAATGGATGATGAAGAAGATGGGAAAACCTATTGATGATGTACGGTCTCAGGAGAGAAACATGGCAGACATTAGGAATATTTAAATGTGAAGAGCGACTGAGCTTGAAAGCATCAGAGTTAACCTGGCAGAGGATTGTAAAGGGACCAATGAAACGAGGAGCAAATTAAATTGAGGGTACTCTAAGACCAATATTCTAAGTAGAGAGCCAAACCTTGTCACCGGGTAGAAATTTGGGACTCACACGGCGATGACGATCTGCAATTACTTTATATTTGGAAGCTGTCAAACGTAAATTCTTGGAAACATCTGCCCAGATAGAATTGAAGGATCAATGAGCCTCTGCAGCCACTGGCAACACAGCAGAGGTGGGAATGGGAAATGGTACAGCAGGCTGACACCCATACACTGTGAAAAAGAGAGACTCACCAGTGCTGGCATTAGTGTGGTTATTGAGGGCAAACTCAGCCCATGGTAGAAGGCCTACCCAGTCATCCTGATGGGCAGAAATGAAGGCAAGAAGGTACTGCTAAACATTCTGGTTGACGGTATCAGTTTGCCCATTTGACTGTGGGTGAAAGGCCGAGGAGAAGTCCAACCTGATTCCAAAGGATGTGGCCAGAGCCCTCCAGAAGTGAGCTGTAAACTTAACTCCTCTATCAGAGACAATGTCTAAGGGTTTACCATGAAGACGAAAGATCTCCTTTATGAAGATGGAAGCCAGAGTGACAGCTGGGGGTAGTCCTGGAAGTGGAGTTAAGTGACATTTTAGAAAACCTGTCCACAACCACCTATAAAATGGTGGAGTCTGCTGAGGGGGGTAGTTCAGAGATAAAGTCCATGGTAACACCAGGGTTCATCTGGAATAGGTAGGGGCAAAAGGAGACCTGGCGGAGCAGACGTGAAGGACAGCACACAAATGGAGCAAGCCTGAACATAATCTTCAACATCCTTCTGAAGCGAGGGTCACCAGTAGTGATGCAGTAGGAAAGCATAGGTACATTATACACTAGGATATCCAGAGAGTTTGGAGTCATTTGTCTATTTGAGAAGTATGGAGTGAAGGGCAGACATCAAAAAAGGTCTTTCCGGGCAGGATACAAGGAGACTGAAACCGGGTGGTGGCCAGGCTACGGTTGACAGGAATAATGGGTTCTGGTTCAACATGATTTTCAGAGTCAGCAGCGTCAAATGATCTGGACAAAGCATCAGTGCAGCCATTTTTGGAACCAGGCCGAAAGGTAACATCAAAGTTAAAGTGATTGTAAAGGTTGTCTTTTTTGTTTTTTTTTTAAATCAAGCATGTCATACCTACCTGCAAGGGTTTTGCACAGAGTGGTCCCGATCCTGTTTTTCTGGGTTCCCCGGCGGCACTCCTGGCTCCTCCTCTTCGAGTGCCCCCACGGAAAGCCACTTTCCATGGGGGCTCCCGAGTCCTGTTGCTGCATCCATTGACACAGACAGCGGGACTCGATATCGCCCCCCGGTTCCATTGTCACTAGTTTTGATTGACAGCAGCGGGAGCAATGGCTCCTATTGCTATCAATCTATCTAATGAGGACCCGAGACAGCGGCTGGAGCTGCTGTGCTTGAGCTCATCGCTGGAATGATTGGGTTCAGGTAAGAAAAAGGGGGGCTCTAGGGGGCAGCTGCAGCACAAAAGGTTTTTCACCTTAATGCATAGAATGCATTAAGGTGAAAAACCTTGAGGGTTTATAACTCCTTTAAACCTGGTAAAAAAAGTCCATTGCACTTATCTGAGATTCAAGCATTGGTGTGGAGATCCCTCTAGTAGATGCTGCCATTATTGCAGCACCAGCTCAAAGTGATTGCAAAGTCTCGCTCCCAAGCCACACTCCTGTGAATGGACATTCTCCATTCACATACTAAGCATGGTTCAGCCCCACCCTGGCTCTCTCTTCACTGGCTCACTGGTTGTGATTGATAGCATCTGGCTCCTGCTGCTGTGTGAATCAATGAGGAGAGAGAGACTCGGGAGAGCTGCGGCTCTCATTCACATCGCTAGATCAAGATGGGGCTTAGGTAAGTATAAGGGGGGCTGCACCCAGAATGTTTGTTTATTTCCTTACTGCATACAATGCAGTAAGGTAAAATAAAAACTCCTGCCTTTAAAACCACTTTAATAGCCAGAAGTTTCTGATCCCCGATGGTGTAATTTCTTTCAGCATTCGAAAACTACATAGAAAAAAATGCATAAGGCCTGAGCTTGCCATTATGTACTTGGAGAAGTATGGTATCCACACCCGAGGATAAAGCATCTACCTCCTAGAAAAAGGGCTGGAGAATGTTAGAAAGTATGAGAATAGATGCTGAGAGAAAGGACATTTTGAGTTTGTGGAAAGCCTCGACTGCTTCAGGAGGCCAACTTCTGGCATCAGCACCCTTCCAGATTAGAGAAGTGATTGGGGCTACCAAAGTGATATAACCAGGAATGAACAGGTGATAGAATATGGTGAACCCCAAAAAGTGCTGTGTTGCTTTTAGACTGGAGGGCTGAGGGTAATTGGAAATGGCTTGAAGTTTGGCTGGGTCCATAAGTAGCCCTTTATTCGTGACTATGTAACCAGGAAAGGGACCTGGGTTTGCTCAAAGAGGCATTTCTACAGCTTTGTATACAGGCAGTGGTCTGGAAGAAGCTGAAGAACCATACATACGTGCTGATGATGAGTGTTCAGATCTGGAGAAAAAATAAATATGTCATCCAGATACACAATGACAAAAGCGTGTAAAAGACCAGAGAAAATTTCATTAACAAAGTTCTAAAAAATGGCTGGGACATTACAGAATTCAAAAGCAATCCTAAGATACTCATAATGCTCATCTCTGGTGTTGAACGCTGTCTACTAGTCATCACCCTCTCAGATCCTAATCAAATTAGGAGGTCTAACTGTGAAGATTTGAGCATCCCAAAGCCTATCAAAAAGTTCAGAATTTAAGGGTAAATCCTCCATTCAAGGTTCACCTGATCATCCACAGCTTGCACCCCATTTCAGCAGCTTTATACAGTAAACACAGTGGGGTGTGCAAAACACACTGGCTTGCTGCCCCGTCTTTCTCACTGGGCAATGCAGGATAAAAAACTTGGCAGGCATTCTTAGCACACAGGACACCAAGCGAGAGAGAACCAGCTCACGGTGCGTGCATGTACAGCTTGGTAGACAGCACAATAGCAACCAATAATGTAATGACGCTTGACCACACTGTGTCATCCAATTTTACAATGCCTAACTACCTGCCTCCTGATTCTCCAGAGCTTGCACCCCACTTCTGCAGCTCTACATGGTAAACACAGTGCAGTGTGCATAACACACTGGCTTGCTGCCCAGTCTTTCTCACCAGGCAATGCAGAGAAAAGAACTTGGCAGGTATTCTTCACTCCCAGGACACCAGGTGAGAGATGCAGCATGTTTGAAACCAGCTTGCAGTGCATGCATGCATGGCTTGATCGACACCACAATAGTAACCAATGCCATTATGCAGCTTGGCCACACAGTGTCATCCATTTCTATGGTGCCCAGCCACCTGCATCCTATCAACCAGTGATACTGGCTTGTTGGGTGGCAAATCCAGCTGTCACTGAGTTACAGTCAAGGGTGAGCCAGGCCCGGGGACTCCTTTTTTTTAAAACAGGGACACATCCAGGGACACTTTTCAGTCAGGAACATTTCCTCAAAACAGGGACTGTCACCAGAAACCTGGGGACATCTGGTCGCCCTACTGCAGGTAGCATTGTGCTTAACAACAACCTGTAGAAACGCATACATGAAAACTGTACCATTGACTGTTATATAGATTTTCTTCTGTGTGCTTTGATATTTGTCCATAGTTACATAGTTAGTCAGGTTGAAAAAAAGACACAAGTCCATCCAGTTCAACCAAAAATAAATAAATACAATCCCATATAATCCTATTTAATTTATTCATAAACGACCTGGAGGATGGGATAAACAGTTCAATCTCTGTATTTGCAGACGATACTAAGCTAAGCAGGGCAATAACTTCTCTGCAGGATGTGGAAACCTTGCAAGAAGATCTGAACAAATTTATGGGGTGGGCAACTACTTGGCAAATGAGGTTTAATGTACAAAAGTCAGGCTGCATTTAATGGGACTGGTAAGGCTGCATTTATTTGGCACAGGTCAGGCTGCATTTCATGGGCAGTGGTAAATATTTTGGTACACCATTTGGTTTCAGAATATTTTTTTTTCTTGTTTTCCTCCTCTAAGAGCCCTTTCACACTGAGCCACGGGTGGTGTGCTATTTTTAGCGCCGCTTTACCGTCGTTTTAGCGGTGCTATGCGGGCACTAGCGGGCGGTTTTAACCCCTCACTAGCGGCTGAAAAGGGGTTAAACCTGCCCGCGGATCGGCGTTTTGCCGGCGGTATCGCAGCGCTGCCCCATTGATTTCAATGGGGAGCAGGGGTCGAGGAGCGGTGAGTTCACCGCTCCTTCGCTGCTCCAAAGAAGCTGCTGGCAGGACTTTTTGTGATGCCCTGCCAGCTCACCGGTCCAGTGTGAAAGCCCTCAGGCTTTCACACTGGAGTGAAAGGAGCGGCTTTTTAGCGCTGTAGCGTCTAAAACCTAGGTGCATCTTATGGTCAGGTGCGTTTTATGGAGCGAAAAATACGGTAGTTATGAGGAAAGGTTACGAGCACTGAACTTATTCTCTCTGGAGAAGAGGTGCTTGAGAGGGGATATGATTTCAATGTACAAATACCGTACTGGTAACCCCATAATAGGGATAAAACTTTTCTGCAAAGGGGAAATTAATAAGACAACTGGCCATTCACTAAAATTAGAATAAAAGCGTTTTTTTTTCCACTTCAGCAACCATTGTCAAGAGGCTTAATCAGTTTGGTATTCATACACTGTCTCTTTCATGGTTTCTCATCATTGTGGTAAATGCTTTCCTTTTTTTCCCTTTGTTTTTTCACAACATAAAACTTTATTAAATTTACTCTCTTACATATCATTTTCCCCTTTCCTACCCTTCCCCTTTTCCCTTTTAAAACTTTAGTCAAACAGAGAGCAAGAAAAAAAGATAAACGTTGTCTAAGCTAATGCAGTGTGTACATAAAAATAAAGTAGGAGTACAAAATGCCGGCCCAAGATACAAGAAAATAGTCTAGAGGGCTCCCCGCGCCCTGCTCCTACTACCAAATCCAGTGTTATACAAATTAATACAAGTATCATAGATCCTCCCTTCCCTCCCTCCCTCCAACCAACACCCCCTCCCCCGCCAAAGTACTCATAATTTAATTACATATCCAAAAAATTTTTACAACCTAAACTTCTATTAGCTATAGTTTATCTTATTGAAACCACCGCCCTATAACACCCATTACAGTCTGGTGATTCGTTTCCCTGAAGGGCTGGCTATATTGAGGCTTTAGCCCGCTCCAATATTTTCTATACTTCCTGTTAAAGGCGGCCCATCTTTTCCAACCATGGCCTCCACATTCTGTCAAATTCCTGGAGATTACCTCTCTTAATATACTCTGTTCTTTCCCTACAGAGGGTTTCATTTAGTGTAACGATCCAATCTTTTACTGTCGGGGGTTCCTTTGATTGCCATCTTAATGCTATCATTTTCCTGGCTTGGAACAAATTTCTCAAGATTGCCAGTGTGGTACTCTTGCTCTCCCCCTGTACCCATCTGTATCCCAAGATACATACTGTGGGCTCCTTCTCCAGAAAAATCCAAAAATGTCTCTCAAACTATTAATCACACCCTCCCAGTATCTGAACAGCTTGGGGCATCCCCACACATATGAATGAGGTCCCCCATCCCTCGACATCTAAGACATCTATCATTAGATCTTTTGCCAAACTTAAAGAGTCATTTAGGTGTATAGTATGCTCTATTTAACAACATTAAATGCAAAATCTTCTGAGGGGGGAGACCGATAGCAGGGGTCCCATCTCTAAAATTCTCTCCCACTGTTCCTGGGTCAAAACTCCTACATCCTATTCCCATTTAGCTCTTACGGCATGGAGTAACCCCCCACTGTTAACTGCTTTACATAATTGTCCATAGATCTTAGGTATTAACCCATTAGTGGGGACTACCTGAAGTATACTATGAAATAGAGGCATTTCTATCCACTCTAAGGTCTGGTCCTTAAATTGAACCATGAGGGCATGTTCTAGTTGAAAGTACGTAAAAAAAAGAACTCCTTGACAGATTAAATTCACATTCCAAATCCGGAAGTTTCTTTAGTATATTACCTGTATAAAGTTGTCTTAGCCTTTTAATACCTTGATTTTCCCACTCTCTAATTTTTCCTATTTTAAGAATTTCCTGCAGGTTTTGGTTGTTCCAAATAGGGGTATAGTCAGTATACCCATCATATCTCAACTGTTTCTTAACTGTTTTCCAGAGTTTGGTTATCAATTTAATTGTTGGATATCTATAATTAAACGAATCCGCCTCTAAGGCTTCAATTATTGTATTATGTAAAGCTCCTATTAATAAAATTCTACCAACAAAAACATAAAGAAACCGCGCTGCAAAATTGAGTGAAAAAATAAAAAATAAGCAATTGTGTATAAAATCTAATAAACACACATATAAAAATCAATCAATATGTGACATAAATTGTAAAATTAAGTGACATAGGATAAACACAGTCCCAAAGCCAAGGTTAATATCCAATGATGAATACCCAAAACAACCATGGCATCATAAATTGTGAAATTAAATAATGATGACCAAAAAGAGATAAATCCCCAATGCCAAATGTCCACTGGTGATAAATCGGAAATATTTGCACCCGGTGAAGAATCCACCACCTATAAGAATGCACGCTTACCAAAGGGCAAGTAAAACCCAGCTTGTATAAGGATATCCAATCAATGGGGACAGCGCATACGACCTCCTCATATGGGGAAAGACAGGCAGAAACCCTCCGTCCAACGGAAAGCGCATTCAGCAAGGAGGACCCAGGGGGACAGAAAATAAACTGCAGACACCAGGCTGTTTACATGTGCACTGACAGCAACAGAGCAAAGATAAAATAAAATTCTACCATTTTGGGTTCCTCCTTCCGAGCCCCACACCCCACTAGTTGCTGCAATTAAGTTGATAAAAAAAATAACGCTCCAGCTGAAGTACCCGTAGACGTATCCTGGCTTGTCCCTCTCCATATCAGTTCCCTGAAGAGGCTCTCGATCTTATTGAACCAACTCTTGCATATCCACACTGGAGAGTTGGGCAGAACGTACAACAATTGTGGCATCCAAATCATTTTTATTAAACTACATCTCCCTGCCACTAATAAGGGGAAGCGTTTCCATATACCTGTCTTTTGTTTGAATTTCGTCAAAAGTGGGGTAAGGTTTTTGCTAATATATTGGTTAGGGTCCTTCGTCATGACGATTCCCAGGTATTTCAGTGCATCCACTATTACCAGCTGGGGGATTACATGTACTGTTGGCTCACTTATAGGATCTACAGGTAGCAGCTCTGACTTTTCCCAATTTATCTCCAAGCCTGTGAAGCTGCCGAATAACTCCACTATTCTCATTGCCTCTAGCATTGAATTACTCATGTCTCCCAGAAAGAGCAGGATATCATCCGCATACAGCGTGATTTTTTCTTAAGTTCTTCTCTGTGTCAGAGAGCTCACCTGGTTGGTCGCGGTGCTGGTGTGCGCCGGGGCACGTTGGTGCACGCGTTCCTGTGCGTGCTGCTGTGCATATCCCTGCTGGCGCTAGTCGGCGTACTGGTGTGTGTGCGCGCGGGCATGTGCGCGCGCCTGTGAAGTGCCGTCGTGCACGTGCGCGCGCTGTTTGGCGCCAATCGGCCTATTTAGGTTTGCCATGCACTCTGCTCGGTGCTGCCTGATCATCAGCTTCCGGTTCCTTAGCTCCCCATTGCCTGTTCCAGTGTTCCTGTGTTCCTGATCTCCTGACGACCTGGCTTGCCTTTGACTCTCCTTTGATTGCTGCCCGTACCCGACCCTGGCTTGATTGACCCTCCTTCTGCCTGCTCCTTTGTACCGTGCTGCCTGTCTGTTGCTGAACTCTGCCTGTATCCTGACCTGCCTGCTTTCTCCTGCTCAGCATCTGTTTGCCTATGTTCCAGTTCACCATCTGCTGCTTGAAGTTCGTATTCCATCCAGCACCTAGATCCCTCATCAGGCTCTCTTACCATTCCTTACTCCCGTGCCTCCCGTACCAGGGGCCGCGAGTGGGATACGTACGGGAGACCACCCTCTGCCCAAGCGGACTCACCGGTCTGGTAAGTAAAGTCTGACAGTATCAGGCAGCCATGACCGAGTCCGGGCAGGGGGCCTCCCCCATGGATGAACTTTGCAGACACCTGGCGGGTCTTACTCAAGCCGTGAAGAGCCTTCAGGAAGGCTATGCAAGATTGGAGGAGTGAGTTTCGGTCCTATCCGCTCCCTCTGATCCCCAGGGAGCATCTTCTGCTGGACTTTCATCTGCACCCTCCGTGGTAATGCTTCCTCCTGAGCCTAGAGTACCCACTCCTGAAAGGTTTGCCGGAGAACGCAGCAAGTACCGAGCATTTTGCTTTGCAACCACGCACCTTTTCTTTAGAAGCAACAAAAGTGGGCTTTGTTTTTCACTGTCCGGTGAACCCCAAACCTGGGCCCACCGCCTGCTGGAACAAAAATCAGCATCCTTGGATAGCTTAGATGCCTTCTTCCTGGCCATGTCCCAACTGTATGAGGATCCACAGTTGACTGCGACTGCAGAAGCCGCTCTGCACTCTCTTCAGCAGGGTCGCAGGGCAGCGGAAGATTATGCGGTGGAGTTCAGACGCTGGAGCTCTGACACCAACTGGAATGATGCTGCCTTGCGCCACCAGTTCAGAATGGGACTTTCGGACCCACTAAAGATGAGCTGGCACGTGTTGGGATACCCCCTTCCTTGGATGAACTCATCAACCTGTCCATCCAGATTGACCGTCGGTTGAGGGAACGTCGGTCAGAAAGGTCTTCTCACCAGTTCTGCCCTACTTGGATGCTACCTAAGGTTTCCAGTGCGGTCAGTCAGCCTCCTCCCATCTCCACCGCACCTGCTCTTGACGCCCCAGAGCCTATGCAGCTTGGTTTGCTCCGTCCCACACTGACTACTGAGGAAAAGCTGCGTGGACGAGCCCGCAATCTTTGTCTGTATTGCGGTGAACCCGGGCACTACGTGAGGGCCTGCCCCAACAAGATGCGTAAGTGCCTTCCTGCTTCTTCATTTTGTGCATCTATTGTACCTAAGACCGGTTCTCACCTTGCTCTCTCCATCATTTTGCAGCTTCTAGGTGGGACTACCCCAGTGACGGCCATCATTGATTCCGGGGCCTGTAGTTGCTTCGTCGACCTGACTTTCGCTGCCAATCTCCGCATTCCGCTTCAACCTAAAACCCAAGGACTTACAATACACCTGGCAGATGGCTCTACCCTTCGTTCTGGTCTGGTCACCCAAGAGACCGTCCCTTTACTGGCCATCATTGGCACCCATCACCAGGAACTCCTTCATCTGGATGCCATCTCCTCTCCCCTCTTTCCCATCATCTTGGGAATACCTTGGCTGCAAGCCCACAATCCCAGCATTAACTGGACCACAGGGGAAGTTACTTTTCCTTCCGAATACTGTCAACAACACTGCCTGTACAGGTCTTCTACTGAAACCTCTCCCCTCCTTTGTATGGACTCAGATCTGGAACTACGACAGTCCATTCCTGAACCCTACCGAGACTTTGCAGATGTATTTAGCAAGAAAGGAGCAGAAACATTACCTGAGCACAGGCCTTATGACTGCCCTATAGAGCGTCTACCGGGAACGGAGGTCCCTTTTGGAAGAATCTTTCCGCGAACTGAGCAGGAGTTAAGCACACTAAAAACCTACATCGAGGAAAACTTGGAAAAAGGGTTCATCTGCCCTTCTACTTCCCCAGCCGGTGCGGGCATCTTTTTCGTCGAAAAGAAAGACCATTCCCTACGTCCCTGCATACATTATCGGGAATTGAATAGGATAACTATCAAGAACTGCTATCTTCTACCCTTAGTACCAGAACTTTTTCAAAGGTTGGGATCCGCAGTCGTGTTCACGAAGCTTGATCTTCGGGGAGCTTATAATTTAATTTGAATCCGGGAAGGGGACGAGTGGAAAACGGCATTCCGCACTCGATTTGGGCACTTCGAGTACCTTGTCATGCCCTTTGGCCTCTGCAACGCTCCTGCAACATTCCAACACTTTGTCAATGACATTTTCCATGACTACCTGGATTTGTACGTAATTGTGTATCTGGACGATATTCTGATCTTCTCCTCTTCATTGGCCCATCACCGCAAACATGTCCGGAATGTCCTAACCCGGCTCAGACTACACGGCCTCTATGCAAAATTAGAGAAATGTGAATTCGAACCCCAGAGCATCCAGTTCCTAGGTCTAATCATCTCGGTGGATGGCATCAAGATGGACCCTCAGAAGGTGTCCGCCATCCTTGATTGGCCTGCGCCCATGGATAAAAAAGGTGTGCAACGCTTCATCGACTTTTCTAATTTTTACCGGAAGTTTATTAAGGGATTTTCAGCAATAATCGCCCCAATAACCGAACTAACCAGGCAGGGAACCCGATTCTCTTGGACTCCTCAGGCCCAGACAGCTTTTGAGAAACTTAAAGAGCTTTTCACATTGGCTACCATCCTGAAACACCCTAATCCTGCTTTACCATTTGTCCTGGAAGTCGATGCCTCAGAAATCGCAGTTGGAGCGGTTCTGTCTCAGCGGCAAGGTGCCTAAGCTCTTTTGTACTCAGTGGCGTTTTTCTCACGCAAGCTTTCAGTCTCGGAAAGGAACTATGATGTTGGAGATCGGGAACTTCTTGCTATCAAATCGGCTCTGGAGGAGTGGCGTTACCTTCTGGAGGGTGCTGCTCATCCCATCTTGATGTATACAGATCACAAAAATCTGGAATATTTGAGGACAGCCAAAAAGATTGAGACCACGGCAAGCCAAATGGGCACTTTTCTTTTCCCGATTTCAGTTCCATCCTCTCGAGCTCAAACCAATCCGAGAACTCATTATTAATTTTTAATCTTGCCTTGGGTCTATCATAGAGCATTTTAATCCAGCCAATAAAAGAGGGACCGAATCAAAATTTTCCCAACACTCGCTAGATATATCCCAACTCCACACTATCGAAAGTCTTTGACACATCCAGAGTCAATACAGCTCTTGAGCCCACATTCTCCGTTGGAGACTGTAAGTTCAAGAAGGCCCTTCTAATATTCAAACTTGTAGATCTATTGGCCATAAATCCCGCCTAGTCTATGTGGACCAGTTTATGAATAACACTATTTAATCTAACTGCCAGAACCTAGGCCAAGATCTTGGCATCGGTACATAAGAGAGAAATAGGCCTATAAGCAGCCATATCAAGGGGATCCTTCCCTTCTTTCTGTAACAATATAATGGATGCCTCCATCATTGAAGCAGGAAGGAGCACCTCCTCAAGGGCCCCTCCTAATGCTTTCAACAGCTCCGGAATGAATACGTCACCGTAATATTTATAAACCTCGATTGGAAGTCTGTCTGGGCCAGGTGATTTTAAGTTTGCCATACTGGCTATTGCTTGTTGAAGTTCTGTAAGTGTTATTGGAGTTTCTAACATGTCCCTTTCCTCATGCGAGATGGCCGGTATTGCCAGATCCCCTAGGAACTCCTCCATCACCCTTTCCATCCCTTTTTTCTTAGAGGTATAAAGATTTTCATAGTAGTTCCTAAATGATTGCACTATTTTTGAGGTATTCGACAATATATCTCCTCCCATAGATCTAATGGCAGGAATAGAGGATAGAGCAGAGTTGGACTTCACCAACTGCGCCAACACTTTTCCCACTCTTTCCCCCTCCACCAAGGAGACCTGATGCTGGAGAAGACGCCTAATCTCTGCCTTTTGCACAATAACTACCTTGTACTCTTGTTTATCTAGCCAAGCTGTTTCCCGCTCTGGGATTGGGTCTATGATATCATTATTTTCGGCCTCAATCACCTCTCTTAGAGTTTTTTCTCTCCCACTCCTTGCCTCTTTGTTGAATTTGGCCATCTGCTGTAATAGTACTCCTCTAAGAAAAGCCTTTAAGGCATCCCACAGCACAACGGGTGGCACCGTTCCTTCATTAATTTCTACAAACTCTCTCATTTTAGGGAGGACCCCATCCGTATTTTTAAGCAATTCAAACCAATGCAGATTTATTTTCCACTCCTTCTGGGGTTTATTCCCTCCTAGATTTAATGTAACCACGACAGGGGAATGGTCTGAGATACCTCTTGGCCAGTATAAAATGTTATCGATAATCTGTAATGCTCTATCATTCCCCAGAACCAAATCTATCCTTGAGAGCGTCGCATATGAAGCTGAGTAACATGAATATTGCAAAACTCCCGGATTCCGCACCCTCCACAGAGCTAATAACCCCACTTCGTCCACAAATTGACACAAGCGACTCTTCCCTATAGACTCTGAGAGTGTCCGTACCGGAAATCTATCCAACCTTCTATCCAATATCTCATTAAAATCACCTACAGCTATAATCGGCACCCTTTTTTTTATCTAACAGGAATTCGTTCAATCTGAGCAAGACGTCCAAATTAAAGGGCGGAGGGATGTATATATTTGCCACAACAAACATACTACTATTAATTGAACAATATAGAAAGATATAACGGCCCAGCTCATCTATACTGGACTCCCTGCAGGAAAAGTTCACCCCTGCTGTTACCATAAACCGCATGAACCGCAGTGAACCGCATGGAATTGACATTGAAATTTTTTCGACTGTAGTTGCTGAAATGTGTTTTTAGTTAAATGAGTTTCCTGCAGGCAGGTCAGATCTATCCCACACCTCTCCATCATGGAGAATACTACCAACTTTTTAAGTGGTGTTCCCAGTCCCCTGACATTCCAGGATCCTATTTTTAATGTTTTAACTTGCATCAAAATACCAAATAATATAAACTAACCTGAAAAACATATCTATATAAAACTAAATTCATTGTGAGTTGAAACTTCAACACCCCTCTACCCGATAATCTTTTAAACGGTGAATTCCGTGCTGCCTCGATTTCCAAAATTCCTAAATAGCATGCTCAACATAACCATAAATATTTACTAAAAAATACTTTCATGTGGATTTTAACTACCATTTTCCTATAATCATAGCCTTGTGTATAAACCAAGATCCATCCTAAATAATTTCCAAAAGTGTATCTACTTACTGTGAGTACTTTACCAGTGAGAACTCCCCCCCCCTCCCTTCCCCATTCCCCCCTTCCTATGTACTCTCCCCCCTCCCATCCCGCCCTGTCCCCCAATCCCCCAACACCTATCTAGGTAACCCCCAAGGGGCTTATAAGTGACCGCTTCCCTCAACACCTATTTCACATTCCCTCCCAAATACATTCCTACCAACACACTGCATGCAATACCTGTGTGTACCTAACGCCCCCCCCCCAAAAAAAGGAACACCACTGCGTCCTGGTTATCGTATCTCCCTACTACCCCTTACAGGTTATTCAAAGTTTCTCTTTGTTTTCTTCCAGCCACTTCTCCACTCCAGCCGGTGATTCAAAACTCTGGGTTCCCCCCGGTGTATTTACATGTAGCCTTGCTGGGTAGAGAAGAGCATAAGACAACTTAAATTTTTGTAAATTGCGCTTAGATTGTAAAAATTCTGCTCTACGTCTCTGAAGATCTGGAGAAAAGTCAGAGTAGAATGAAATTTTGGTACCATTAAAAAAAATATTTCCCGCCTCTCTAGTTTTCCTCAGCAGGGACATTTTATCCTTATAATTGAGGAATCTCATTAACGGTGGCCTAGGAAATCCTGCTGGGGGGGCCCTAAAGGGCACTCTGTGTGCTCTTACAACCGAAAACATTGTTGAAAACAATTCCTTTCCAAAGAGATCAACCAGCCACTTTTCTAGGAACTCTGTGATGTTGGAGCCCTCACTTTTTTCTGGTAAGCCCACAACCCTCACATTGTCTCTTCGGCTCCTATTCTCCACCTCCTCCATTTTAGTTGCCTGCTTGGATATCTGTTCCTTCATAATTTTAATTTCTTTTATTAGTGGTGAGATATCATCTTCCAGCTGAATAACCCTTCCTTCCATGACTATTGGATAACAGATGTCTATTAACTATGCTCAAAACCCTTATACTTCTACTCCAAATAAATAAGACCACACAAGCTTTTTGGAGTATAAAAAAGGCCGTAGCAGCCTACTTTATTTTAAACATATCTGTTTCCTATAAAAATATCAAATTCTGTCATCAGAAAAAACAATAACCAAAAAACATCTGTTATACAACCTGTTAGTTCCAAAGAGCGTTGGTCTGAGCAACCGGTTAGCAAAAACAAACTGATGGCCATAACAACTATAGCACTGCAGCCCTCGTCCAAAAAACTCCAATAGGCCTCAAGCCGACAAGCTGGCTCAGAGACTGCCATGACCGCAGTGCCCCATTATCACTTCCCGGCTAACCTCCGTTAACCGGGAACCAAAAAACCTCCGGACCCATATCAACGTTGGATCCCCACTCTTACTTTTTTCGCCATCTTCCTTCCCTTGCCCAGACCAATGCCCGCCACAGCATCCCAATAGTAACACCTTACTCTTGGGTGCCCCTCCACACCCGAATAGCTCGCTGTATGCCATCTTGCAAGCCTAAAGCCCACAAATCTGTACCCACGTCATTAAGATGTACCCCATCACGTCTCAAATACCTCCAGGTCTCAAATTCCAATTCCCTATGCCGAATTGCCAACCCCCCATTACTGACCACAAATTTACTAATTTCCCTGTTGATCTTCCTCCTTGCTCTGTTCACACCCTCCACTGACCTGGCCATTCTCCAAGACATCCTGGCAACCATGTCCGACCATATAATGATCATCTGCGGAAATTCCCTCGACAATCGCCAAATGTCAAATTTTATATCTCGCGTGATGTCTATCATCGAGCGAATGCCCAAATCGTTTCCGCCCACATGTATCACCAGGACATCCGGAGGTCCCTCTCTATTTGCATACCGCTGTACCTCCTGAACCAACCTACCCCACAACATCCCTGGTATACCAAACCACTTTATATACACTTCCCGTCTATCAAAACTTAGCTGCCTACCCTCAGGCCGAGCGTCTCCCCTCCGAACCCCCCAACATACATAAGAATGGCCCATAATCCAGACCATTCTTGTTGCTGCACCTGAAAATAGAAGAAAAACAAACACTATCCTCAACATTGACTATGCCAACTATAATCCTTGCCATAACAGATAACTCTAATACATACCCAATATCAACCTAAAGACTTACCCCGTCACCTACAATTTTATTGCCAGTTGCGGCCGCACATAGGATTGGAATCTGTTAGATTCCCACCGCCCAATCCTTTTTATTACCTCCACATCCATCCCCAACCTGGCCGCTTCCGTTGCAGCTCCAATCCTGAATGAGTGGGATGAAAAATCCTTCTCCTCCAGCCCCAGCCCCTGCAAACATTTTTTAAACACAGCCACAAACTGAAAACGTGACAACATACTACCATTTAAATGTACTAAAAATGGGCCCTGAACATCCGGCCTAACCGTCAAGAATTCCCTAACCGTGCCCACCGGGCACTGGGGGGAACCGTGAATTGGATAAACTCGCACCATCCTGCCTCTTCCCCCTTGATCCGTCTTAGACTTCCTCAAAAATATCGCTACCCCTTCCTCTTCCAATTGTACCTCCTGTAACCCAATTCCACCTTGCACTTTTTTGGAAGGACTAACAAGTTCTCCAATCTGAAATGCACCAAAAAATGCTAACACAAAAGCTACCTTAAACAAGGTAACTTCGTATGCAGATGAACAAACCTCCCCTAGCTGCTCCACAATCCCCCTCAGTATCTCAAAAGTTACCGGTCTCCTCGAATCACGCTTGACCACTGCCCTCCTATAACCCTTTAACGCTTGTTTTACCCAAAAATCCTTAGTGACGTCGGGCTGCCCTTGTAGCTTGAAAAGGAAAGCCAAACCGGCCAACTGTGTATTCATCACTGACACCGACACGCCCTCGTCCAATTTTTTTGCCACATAGTACAGCAACAAGGAACGTATTCCTTGCCCTATTGGCTCCTCCCCCAAAGCTTGTCCGAACGACATCCACTCCTGCCATACCTTGGTGTATGCTGCCCATGTATTCCCACTTACCGACCGCTTAATCCATCCCTCGACGATACCAGCGCAATCTCCCACAGCCAGTCTGGACAAGGTATCCCCTGTTGCTCCGCTTCCGGCGCCAACTCTCGGAACCTGTCCCACTGGAAGCGAGACAGTGCATCAGCAATGACGTTTTCCACCCCCGGTAAGTGAACAGCATGAATGAAAACATTCAGTTGTAGACATCGTAAAACTAAGTGCTGCAGCAGCCTGATCACTGGTGGAGATGACGCCGTGACCCTATTTATCACTTGCACCACCCCCAGATTGTCCCCATGAAAGCGCACCTTCAGATCTCTGAACGATGCACCCCACAGTTCCACTGCCAGAACTACTGGAAACAGTTCCAGCAAAACCAAGTTCTTCGTGAAGCCCTCTTTTACCCAAGATTGTGGCCATGGACCTGCGCTCCATTGTCCTTGGAAAAACGCACCAAAACCTGTTGATCCTGCGGCATCGGTAAACAATTCCAAATCAAAAATTGCTGACTGGTCCCGACATCCACATTGCCCTGCCATTAAAGGATTCCAGAAAGGTATGCCATACCCTCAGGTCCTCCCTATGCGTTTTCCCTAAACGCACGAAATGTTTTGGTGACTTTATCCCACTCGTGCTGGCCGCCAGCCGGCGACTAAACACTCTCCCCATTGGAAGTATGCGACAAGCAAAATTCAGCTTGCCCAACACCGATTGTAACTTACGCAGTTGTACCTTTTTTAGTCCTATTAACCCTGCCACCTCTTTTTTCAAATCCTCCAATTTCTCAGCAGGTAATCTACATTCCATCGCCTCAGAATCTAGCACAATGCCCAAAAACGTGATGACCGCACAGGGTCCCTCAGTTTTTTCGTCCGCCAATGGAATGCCAAATCTTCCTGCTATATGCTGCAATGAAGCCAGCAACACCGCGCAGACTCTAGAAGAGGCCGGGCCTATGCATAAGAAATCATCCAAGTAGTGAATTATCGAATTCACCCCGGATACATCCCTTACCACCCATTCCACGAAGGAGCTGAATTGTTCGAATATCGCACACGACACTGAACAACCCATTGGTAGGCATTGATCGACATAAAATCCACCATTCCAATGGCACCCGAGCAACCGGAAACTATCCGGGTGAACTGGCAACAGTCAAAAAGCTGATTCTATATCTGCCTTAGCCATCAAGGCACCTTTTCCATAGTGTTTCACCCACCTCACCGCAGCATCAAATGACGTATAAGTCATCGAGCATGCTTCTTGTTCTATGGCATCATTCACAGAACCCCCTTTTGGGAAGGATAAGTGGTGAATGAGCCTGAATTTGTTGGGCTCCTTTTTGGGCCCCACGCCCAGCGGAGACACCACCAAATCAGCTATCGGTGCTACGGGGAAAGGGCCACTCATTCTACCCAATGCCACTTCCTTCTGTAGTTTCTCCGAAACCACTTCAGGATGCTGCAGTGCTGACTTCAAATGTTTGGGCACTGGGGGAGTCGCCGATAAATTACATGGAATCCGAAAACCCATCGCAAAGCCCTCTTCTAATAGCAATGCCGCTTTCCTGTCCGGGTACTTACCGAGAAACGGCCGCATCCTTTCCACTATCACCGGAGTCCTCCCTTTTGTTCCCAGCCTCTCCTTGTCGACCTTTTCCTTGTTTAAAACATCTGGATGATGGATGCGTACCTCCACAGCCTGAGCACTCATGCTTATACTTACATGTTCCTCCGAACTTACAGGACCCTGAGTTATACTGCCAACAAACCCCTTTTTTGTTTCCAGCCGAATGTCCCTGGGCTGACGGTCCACCGGCTCCGCCCTGAAAAAACTGGTTCGTTGCCCGCGCCGTTGTCATCAAACGCATCCACAGGCTGATGTCTTTATGGTCCCAACGTAGCTCCGGGTGAACCGCTCTCCTCTGCCTAAACTGTTCATCGTATCGCAACCATGCCGTACCTCCATATACTTTATACGCTTCCCCTATCGCGTCCTGATAGCAGAAAAGTGCCGAACAGTGTTCCGGTTGTTTCTCCCCGATCACACTAGCCATGATCGCAAATGCTTGCAACCAATTTATAAATGTCCTGGGTATCAGCCTATACCTCCTCTTTTCCTCATCTTCTTTTTTGGAATCGTCCGGCTTGACTCTGTCAAGATTGAACTTCTCCAAGGGCAGTAAGGAAAATATTTCTACATACTCACCCTTCCATAATTTTTCCCGCACTTCTTGTTTCAAGTGAGCTCCCAACGGCCCTTCGTAGCACACATACACCTCACAGCGACCCGCGTCCGCCAGCCTAATGATGTCCTTCCTCGGCGCAGACTCCCCTGACGACGCTGCCTTTTCCTTCCCCTGTGCAGCTGCACTCCCCGTGGCTTCCTGGGCCGGCAACGCGACCACAGCTGCCACCTCAGCTGAAACCTCCGGTGTCGGGGCCCCCCCTGCACTTCCCACATCTTTCCTTCACTGCTGTACCCAAGTGGCCCTCGGGCCCTCCACCGGCCTCTCTGCAGCCTCCAACCTCTGCACCAGTTCTTTGATTCCCATTAAAAACCCCCGGAAACCCAGAGCCCCTCCCCCTGTACCGGTTCCCTCCACGCTGTTTTCTAACCCCCCAGCCCCAGTTGCTACACTTGCTGCGTTATTTAAGCTAGTCATTGCATTAACATGTGTTGGCTCACCTGGCTGCATAGGTGTCGCCCCATCAGCCGACCGTCTGCTCTCTTCTGGCCCCATCCTCCTGGGCAGGGGGGCCGCGTCCTCCTCCGATCCGGACTCCTCATCTCGTCCGCTCCGACCCGACTCTTCCCCTGCGTCCGCTGTAGGCCCGCCCGGGATGTGGACCGTGGCTGCCGCATTGTTCGCCATCCTTCCCCTCCTCCGAGCAGCGAAACCACCCGTGGACTTCCGGACAGCCTTCCCAGGACCGGTGTGGGCTACCGCAGTCCTGCCGCCCTCCGCTCCTGTAGATGTTATGCCAGCCCTGCATCTCTCTCCATTCTGCCTGTCCCCTGCCGAGGAACTAGAAGGCCCAGGGATCCCTTCAAGCAGTGCAGTGTCAGCGATGGCGGAGCGCCCCGCCGTCATCCTGGGGGCGGGGCTTGCGCTTTCCGCGTGTCTCCTTCCCGTAGGCCTCACTCGCGCCGGTTCTCTTGCCTGCCTCTGCTCTCGTCCCGCCGGGGCCGCACGCCCGCTGACCCGCTCTCCTCCCGCCGCTCGTTTTGCCGGTGGGCCCCCCGGGAGTCTAGAATACCGACTACCCGAGTGCCGCTGTGCTGACGTCACGCGGTCCGGAGAGAACCGCTCAGGTGGACGAGAGCGGCGCGCTCTGTTGCCGCTTCTCTCTCCCCCACTTGCCTGCGTTGTGGAGCCTTGTAGCGCGGCTGCGATGGTCTCCTGCAGCCACTCAGCACCCCGCACTGCCGCTTCCTCCCGCAACTGGGCCATAAGCCCCTCTAGTTCAGCCATGGTACAGCACTAACCTTCTTGACAACTTTCCTAATCCTTCTGTTGTCCCTCCCAGAGCGGGAACCCCTTTTAAATAGCCCCCCCCCTGATCCTCCCTCCCCCTCGGCTCCACATCACAACTTAACTTTAACCCTTTCACTGCTACCACTGTCATGTGCGCCCTTTGCATACATCATTGCATGCTGTTGCTCCAGGCTTTTCTATACTTTTGTTCTCTCTGCAGTTTTATGCAAATCTTGTCTGACCAACGTCAGATCCTCCTTTACACTTCATTTGTTCACAGAGGTCTTTAAGTGAACCATTACATGCACTTACTGCCTTAAAAACATCCGTTAAGGTTGGCTCCTTCTCTGGTGGTTGATCAGCCTCAGTTAAAACAGGAATATTCACATTATTATCACTCGACCCCATACCTTTGTTACTATGCAGTTTTGTTGACTGTACCAGCTGTGCTGAACCCACACTTTTTCTGTTTGATGAACCTTAGACTGTGATTGTGACCCCTTCTTTGGCGGGGTCAGGGCGGTAGAATGTGCAAATTGCTCCAGTTTTGCGGCTGCCACACTTGCTGCCGTTTGCTGGGTATTTTTGTCTTTAGCGGAGCGTAAATGCTGCATCCTCCTTACACTTCCTTGCACTTTTCCTTTAGGTTCTCTATATCAAGCCCCTCCCTCACTATACTACTCTGTTGTCCTCTAAATATACCCATATACTAAATCCTCAGCAAGGGTACATAGCTAATGGCATCATTTCTGGGTAGTACAATTTTCATAAACCACAACCATCCAGCATAAGCATCAGTATAAGTTCTACCATCAGTATTGCCCAACCACAGATATAACTCTTATATGCACATATAATGCTGTAGAGATTATCTAAAGTTAGTAAGAAAGCCCCCAGCAGAATAAAACACGAACTTGGAGCATTGGAGCATTACTGCACCCCTTTTACTCACGTGACCACTTGTAGATCTTTTTATATTTCTATCAGGTAGTATACCTTAGACCGATGTCTAAATGAGCAAGTTCATATGGGGTTTACTACACCCTTTCTCCAGAAGCTCAGAGAGTTCTTTGCTCCATTAGGAGCCTGCTAGATGGAAATCCAATAGGCATCAGCGCTCTCTCTTCAGCCTAGAATCCCATCCTTGTCCCTGCACAGTTAGCCTCCAGTGTGTGTGGAACACCACACAAGCAGCGTGCAGCCCGTGACGTCACTCTCGGCCAGAATCGGCGCCGCTCGGGGGAGGATGGGAAGGCTCTGGGTCACAGTGTCCCACAGGAATCACCGCTTCCCCCCGGTGTCCCACCAACACGGACCAGCGGACACCGGCTGCCGGTGCCCTCACTACCACCAAGGCACGGCCCCACGCTGCACAGAAAGGCACAGGGAGACACACAGGTATCGTCCACCAGCAGTGGACGGGGAGGATCACACAGAGTCCATACAACTCACTCACTCCATACCTCGTACCACACCCCCCCTCACTTCCGGTGATAAAAGCGATTTAACCTTGAACTGCGTAGAGGATTCTTTACTGTAAGAGCTGAAAGCAGTGGCGGAACTACCAGGGTCTCAGCAGTCGCACTTGCGGCTGGGCCCTGGAGCTCCACCTCTGTGGGGGGGGCCGGCCCTTGCTCTGCCGTTTTCCACTGTCAGGGGCCCACCCGGCTGTTCTGGCTATGTTTAGCTACTGCTAGGAACCCGGCCCCATGCTCCAGGGGGGCCTTGCGGGGGGCCCTGTCAGCACCCTCCAGCATATCATAATCTTTTTCCCGGTGCGGGCTCCGATTCCCCTAGCCTAGAGCGATCTTGCTCCTATCTCTCCGACTGTACCATGTGCAGGGGGAAGGGGGGGCTTTCCACCTGCTGTGCGGGGAGCTTTGTACTAGGCACAGACCGCGCACCACCCCCCTGCGCCAAGTGCCACAATGGAACATTCCAGAGTGCGATCCGCATTACTGTGAGAGACAGCCCTGCACACAGCAGTGCGGAGACCAGCCTGGCACACAGGGCCCCTCTGGGAGTCCTTGACATGGCTGCTGTCACTGTACAGGGCTGCATCGCTCTGGATGGAGGTATGCAACAGAGAGTGTTTTGCACTCTCTGTATGTGAACCTGGGGGGGGCGGGGGGAAGTGGTGGGGGACCTGTCACAGAGCTGTTCTATATGCAATTAGTATGCAGTGTGGGCTAAAGAGCCAATCTGACAGACATCTGCAAAGTGTGAACACAGGGGGTCTCTATATGTGGCACCTTCCTACCTGGGCTGAGATGTCTGTTATGTCAAGCACAAGGCCAGCAGGCAAAATCCAGCCCTCAGGCATTGTCATGTGGCCCTCCCACCCAGTTTTGCAGCCAGAATGTGGCAGAACTCCATTCTGACACCTCCAGCTGTCACCTTTCACTCCCTCTCACTGCTGTCAATTGTAAACACAGAAGACTTCTGTGTTTACATGGGACAGCTTTGCTCTCAGCAGCTTCCAGATGTAACCGATCCCTGCACACACTTACAGTGGAGTGGAGGGCCTACACAGGAAGGTATAACAGTGCCACCTATACAGGATGGGCCTGGGGCTGCCTACATAGGGAGTTACAAGAGCCAGGCAAGTTGGGGAGTGGGTGTTGCACAATGTGCAAAGAGCACCACTGAACCCTGCATTTTGTACACAGCGCACCCCTAAACCTTTTACTCTGTACGTAGTGCACCCCTGAACTCTGCAGTTGGTGCAAAGGGCACCCCTGGAACTGCACTCTGTTCATAACGCACCCGTGAAATCTGTACTCTGTACACAGGGCTTCCCTGAAACTGTGCTCTATACATAACGCACTCCTGAACTCACACACATCGGTTGGACTTGAAGGACTTGTGTCTTTTTTTCAACCTCGCCTACTATGTAACACTATATATATATATATAGTGTATAAAAAACCCAGCGGTGATTAAATACCACCAAAAGAAAGCTCTATTTGTGTGGAAAAAAAGGACAAAAATTTCATATGGGTACAGTGTTGCATGACTGAGTAATTGTCATTCAAAGTGTGAGAGCACCGAAAGCTGAAAATAAGTCTGGTTAGGAAGGGGGTTTAAGTGCCCAGTTGTCAAGTGGTTGAAGCAATCTACTGAGCTGGCCAGAATCACCTCTGGAGGGAGTCTATTCCACATTTTCACAGCTCTTACTATGAAGAAACATTTCCGTATTTGGAGATGAAATCTTTTTTCCTCTAGACGTAAAGAGTGCCCCCTTGTCTTCTGTGATGACCTTAAAGTGAAAAACGCAACACCAAGTTTACTATATGGACGTCAGGCAAACACGAACAGAGAAATTGACTCTTAAAGGATAAATCTAGGCAAACCGCTATATATGCAGGTGCCATTCATATATGGAACTGCTTTATGTGCAAGTCTGTATTTTTCCAAAATTTATACAGTTCTACTAAATAACATATCCAGGTTAGAGACCTCACTTTTCTCTACTGCAGTCACGTAGTACCACTTGATCACCTCCGCTCTCCTAGCCTGGATTGGGTAAAGAAGGCACAATAGCACACTTATTATTATTATTATTATTATTATTCAGGATTTATATAGTGCCAACAGTTTACGCAGTGCTTTACAATATAAAAGGGAGACAGTACAGTTATAATAAAATACAATACAATAGGATTAAGAGGGCCCTGCTCAGAAGAGCTTACAATCTAATAGGGTGGGGCAGGTGGTACAAAAGGTTGTAACTGTGGGGAATGAGCTGGTGGAAGTGGTAGGAGATTAGTTGGAGACGTGATAGGCTTTCCTGAAGAGATGAGTTTTCAGGGATTGCCTGAAGGTAGCAAGAGCAGGGGCGGCTCCAGCCAATTTTTTTTGCAGGTGCTATGCAGGTGCTAGGGGTAAAAGTGGGGGAGCTAAGTCTCAAAAGCATGAAAATAAACAAAAATGAAAGGCAGAGACACCAAACGACATTTGGACTAGAAAATAAGACATTTATTGTCTTAACAATTGATAAAAAAGTGCAATAATCACAGGAAGACTGTAAACAGAAAATTAAATGTCATGCCCTGAAGAGAACATATGAAACCAGCAGAGGAGAAAGTCCATAGAACCCAAGAGGATTCCCTTTTATGTGAAATTAAATCAGGTGGCACATTGTCCTACTCTGGTTTGATCATATCTCCCACTGGCTACAGGAAGTCAGCTATGACTTGGCTTCAGGGCTCCTTTGTGATGCACATACAGTGGGTATAGAAAAGAACCACTCCCTCTAAAATAATCACATTGTGGTACACCCAATTGAGAATTTTTTTCCAATCCAAAACAGTCTTCATTTCAGGCTGCAAAGCAACAAAATGTGATTTTTAAGGGGGGGGGGGGGGGGGGGGTCATTTCTATACCAAATGTATGTGCATCACAAAAAGCCACCTGGTCCATTTGCAGTGGATACATGCAGTTAAGCATTCACAGTAAAGAACCAAAACCCATCAATTTCTGCAGAGGCTATGGGTTTGCAACTGGATCCAGAGAAATTTAGATCCACAAAAAATGCACAGGATGGAGTAAACCATAAATGCAATGGCAAGCAAGCCTAGGCCATTAACAGTCACAGAGCAAGAAAGGAGTCCAAGTCATAGCAGACCTATGCTGTGGCCTGTGGGAGATATGATCAAACCAGAGTAGGGCAATGGGGTTTATTTACTAAAGCTGCAGTCAGAGTGCAAACTCAGGCTCATTTCTGCATAGAAACCAACCGGCTTCCAGGTTTCATTGCCAAAGCTTAATTGAACAAGCTGAGGTTAGAAGCTGATTGCCCCCATGCACAGCTGCACTAGATTCTGAGTGCACCAGTTTTAGTAAATCTATCCCAATGTGTCACCTGGCCCATTTTCAGTGGTTACAATGGGCACCATAACGCAGTTAAGCATTCATAGTAAAGAACAGAAACCCATCAATTTCAGAGGATATGGGTTTGTGGAACTAAGCTTCTCTGAGTCCAGTTGCAAACAATGCACAGGATGAGGTTAAACCATGAATTTCAATGGTAAGCAATGCTAGACCATGAACAGTCACAGGCAAGAAACAAAGGAGACCAAGTCATAGCCAACCTATGCTGTGGCCTGTAGGAGATATGATCAAACCAGAGTAGGACAATGTGCCTCCTGGCCCATTTGCAGTGGATAAAATTGACACCATAATGCAGTTAAGCATTCACAGACAGTAAAGAACAGGAACCCATCATTTTTAGCAGATACTATGGGTTTGTGGATCTAAGCTTCTCTGAGTCCAGTTGCAAACAATGCACAGGATGGAGTAAACCATGAATGGCAAGCAATGCTAAACCATTAACAGGTGACAGAACAAGAAATGATACCAAGTCATAGCTGACATATGCTGTGGCCTGTGGGAGACATGATCAAACCAAAGTAGGTGGAAAAAGTGAAGCACTGCGAATACTTTCTGGATGCACTGTATGTACATGGCACACAAAAAAACCTATGCCTTCATAAATCACACATACACCTATGTTTATTGGCTGCCAACAAAATTCACAGCAAGCCAGCAATATTATTAAACCGCATCAGAGAAACTCAAATATGTACTTGGCACACATGCCATTTTTCATCAACACAGACTAGGTCTGCATACTAACTTGAGAACCTAAAATTGTTACAGACTTCATAAATCAAAAGTCACAAATTTAGAACTGAACTACACAGCAAAATGTATAGCTAAGTGCTTCAAAACATGTCAAACATGAAACCTGCATTACTGTCCCACAAGGCTCAGACTCCAAACCATTTGCAGAATGCAAAGGGTTAGTTCAGCTTAACCAAAAAAAACTGCCAATGCAGATAAGGGGTGCATGCATATATAAAAAACAAACAGTGCTTGACTAAGGTTACATAATGCCCTTGCATTGTCCACATGTACTCAAAACTGCACAGCTCATGCCTAGACAGTTTTTGCACGTTGAACTAACCCATTAACATAAGCTAACTGCCAGTCTTCAACAGAAAATACTATTATGCTCACATCATTTAGAAAGAAAAGTTTTCAAGAACCTACTTTAAAGGAGAACCTGGGAGTATTTGGTGGTTTTGGATGACAGGAAGAATGTAGTATGTGATGATCTGTAGACAACGGTGGCAAATTGCTGTGGGGAGAATAAAAATGATTCCAAGCACTGGTAAAAACGCAAACAAAGCAGTAATTTACAGCATACCCAGGACCAGGGGCATATCTACCGCAAGACAAACAAGGAGTTTGCCTTGGGTGGCATTTTTCAGGGGGGCGGCGCTGCCCCCCGCCATCTGTGCAAGTGTTTAGAATTAAATCTGGAGCAGCGTCACAGAAAAGCAGGGAAGAAAGCTGTGCCTTCCTGCTAAATTGGGCTACCATGCAGGGGCAGAACTACCAGGGTCACAGGGAGCAGGTTTTGACAAGTGGAACAGAGCCCCGCTGCAATAGGCAGTATCGGTGGCCCTCCTGCAAACTGGGTGCTGACGTGAGGCTCGAGTCCACCCGCACACACCAAGCCTGTCACCATTATGTCCCACACGGCAGCAGTATGACTGCAGGGAAGATGACTCTGCGAGCAACAAGTGAAGCACAAGCACAGGGAACTGCTGGCCCTGCTGAGGAGCGGCCTGAGAAGGAGTGTCACCTGGAGTGTCACAGGACTGTCACCTGACCTCTCCTTAGATTGTGAAGGGTTGTTCCTGAAAATATCCCTTGTTTGCAAAGCTAACCATCTTTGTTAGCTGCCTTAAAAGAAAAAAAAAACATGTTCATTCCACCCAAAGCAGACGTTTCAGGTATTTGCCCTCACACTCCATGCCTCTCCCCCCATCTCTTTCCCTTTCTTCCATTTCTCTCCTTTTCCATATCCCCTTCCCATTTCTTCTCCTATCAGGGTGGGGGGAGCACTGTGGCAGGCCAATGAGGGGTTTGAGGGGAGCACTGTAGCAGGCTACTGGGGGGGGAGGGGTGGGGTGTTACTACCCCACAGTCCACCAGAGACTCCAAATAGCCACTTGAGAAGACAAAATTTAGATGGAGTGTGCCCCAATTTTAGTCTTGCCTAGGGCAGCAGAAAACCAAAATACACCACTGCCCAGGACAAAGTTAACAAAATTTGACATACCTTAGTATAATAAGTGGTTGTTGGTGATCAGGAGACAGCAGTAGCAGCTTAACAAGCATTCAATAGATGGCAGTGGATGACCAGCAGAGAGCAGATATCAGTAACAGATTGGCCTTCAGCAACTGTTGAGTCAAATATGACAAGTATTGAAAGTGGTTGTAAAGTCATTTTTTTTTCTTTAAAATATTGCTTTATATTTTTTTATATTGCTTTATGTAAATGCTCTGCATTTACAGTGAACAGAGCAGCTCAGAACCTTCTCTTCTGGGGTCCCTTGCCAGCAATTTTGACTCCTTTGCTTCTGTGTCTGTCCACATAGCAGCTAGCTATGAAGGCAGACATGTGGGCTTTGTTCTCGAGCTGGGGTGTGTCCATGGACACAGAGCCCGGTCCGACCACACCACTTAGCCTCTGCTCAGCCTCACTGAGTTTAATTGACAGAACCAGGAGCCAATGGCTCCCCCTGATATCTGCAAGGCCTGTGAGACCACAAAATGGGGAAAGAAAACTTGCAGCCAAGACATCGCTGGGTCCTCAAAGGACTCAGGTAAGTATTGGGGCAATCAGTGTCAGTTTTTTTATCTTAATAAAGTGAAGGCATCAAGGTAAAAACCCTTTACCACTACTTTAACAGCATAGGTAAAGTACCATCAATACCTTTGAGCAAACGCACCAAGGACAAGGTTCACCTAATAGAAAGAAAACTCTGCATGACCTTACCTTAAAGCAGAACCTTGTTGATGGGAGGCCTGAGAACAAGAGACAGTGGTGGATGACCCAGTAGACAGAAGTGGATGAGCAGCGGACTGGCAACCAGCAACTGTTGAGGCAAGAGGTAATTCAGAGAACAGCCAACATTCCACAAAACAGATCGAAAGTACTGTTTAAGAGTAGACCCAGGACATGACTCAGAACACATGTAACAAACCTACCTTAAAGCTGAACTTTGTGAAATTTGTTGCTGGTTAAGGATCAAAAAAGTGGTAGATGACCTGAAGATGGAATTGGCACTCAGTAGACAGCAGCGGACTGGCAACCAGCAACTGTTGGGGCAAGATTCAATTCTGAGCACAGCCAACATTCCACACAACAGAAAGTGCTATTAAAGTCTTGTTTTAAAAAGAACAAAGGAAAAAAAAAACATTTTATACTTACCTGCTCTATGCAATGGTTTAGCACAGAGCAGCCTGGATCTTCCCAAGCAGGTGCGCTCCTGAGACGCAACTCTGCATGTCCATTCACACACAGAGCTGAGCCCGATTAGCTCTCTGGCTGTGATTGACAGCAGTGGGAGCCAATGGCTACTGCTTCTGCCTCAGCCAATCAGAGGTGAGTACCCACAGAGCCGAGGCTCTCGTGCACATCGCTGGAGCATGATAGGACTCAGGTAAGTATTATGGGGGTGCTACACAAGTTTTTTTTTATCTTCATGTATATGATGCATGAAGGTAAAAACCTTGAGCCTTTACAACCACTTTAAGAGCAGACCCAGGACATGACTCAGAGAACGCATTGCAGGAACCTACCTTAAAGCAGAACTTTGTGGAACTTGTTGCTGGTTGTGGATCAAAAGAGGCAGTAGTGGATGACCTGAAGATGGAATTGGCACCCAACAGTCATAGACAGCAGAACTTTGTGAAACTTGTTGCTGGTTCGGAATCACGAAAGACAGTGGTGGATGACCTGAAGATGGAATTGGCACCCAGTAGACAGCAGTGGATGAGCAGTGGACTGGTAACCAGCAACTGTTGGGGCAATAAGAAGTCAATTCAGAGCACAACTAACATTCCACACAACAAAGTGATAAATTCTTGTGGGTTTTTTCTTTAAACATTTTATACTTACCTGCTCTGTAATGGTTTTGCATAAGAGCAGCCTGATCCTCTTTTCAGGTCCCCTGCCGACACTCCTGCTGAGTGCCCCCCAGAGCAAGCAGCTTGCTCTTGTGGCACACAAGCCGGAGCACTCCTGGGATGTCGATCTATGTGTCCATTCACACAGAGCATTGGCTCGGCCTGGCCCCCTCCCTCCCTCTCCATATTGGCTCACTGCCTGTGATTGACAGCCAATGGCTCCCACTGCTGCCTCAGCCTGCCAAAAGGAGTTAGTCCCCACAGAGCTTAAGCTCTCGTGCACATTGCTAAAGAATAATGGGGCTCAGGTATTAGGGGGTACCACACAGGATTTTTTTTTTTAAGAAAACCTTGAGCCTTTAGAACCACTTTAAGAGCAGGCCCAGGACATGACGCAGAAAGAACACATTGCAAGAACCTACCTTAAAGCTGAACTTTGTGGAACTTGTTGCTGGTTCTGGATCAAAAGAGGCAGTGGTGGATGACCTGAAGATGGAATTGGCACCCACTAGTCGTAGACAGCAGTGGATGAGCAGCAGACTGGCAACCAGCAACTGTTAGAGCAATAAAGAGAGGCAATTCAGAGCACCACCAACATTCCACACAACAGATTGAAAATACTGTTTAAGAGCAGACCCAGGACATGATTCAGAAAGAACACATTGCAGGAACCTACCCCTAAAGCTGAACTTTCTGAAACTTTTTGCAGGTTGGGGATCACAAAAGACAGTGGTGGATGACCTGTAGCTAGAATTGGCACCCAGTAGGCAGCAGTGAATGAGCAGCGGACTGGCAACCAGCAACTGTTGAGGCAAGAGAAGTAATTCAGAGCAAAGCTAACATTCCACACAACAGATAGAAAGTACTGTTTAAGAGCAGACCTAGGACATGACTCAGAAAGAACATTGCAGGAACCCACCTTAAAGCAGAACTCTGAAACTTGTTGCTGGTTGGGGATCAAAAGAGGCAGTGGTGGAAGACCTGAAGATGGAATTGGCACCCAGTAATCGCAGACAGCAATGGATGAGCAGCAGACTGGCAACCAGCAACTGTTAGAGCAATAAAGAGGTATTTCAGATTACTGCCAACATTCCATACAACAGATCGAAAGAAGTGCTTAACCGCTTTGGGACCACCCCATAGCAGATTTACTGCTACAGGGTGGGCGCTCTGTGCAGAATCACGCATTTATACACATGATTCTGCACTTCCGGGCTTTTACACAGTGGGAGCTAATCAGCAAGACCCGTGGACCGAATGTCCACCGGGACCCATGATCATTCAGTACTCTGACAAAATGAGTAAGTAAACAAGGCAGATTGTCTTCTGTACACACAGAATGACATAGATCCTGTGTTTATGAAGCAGAATCACTGATCCATGTCTTTCAGTATGAAAAGGACCTTCCCCACAATTAGCAAGCATTCCCTAGGCACACATTTAACCCTTTGATCGCCCCATATGTTAAGCCTTCCCTGCCAGTGTCATTAGTACAATAACAGTGCATTAATCACTGTAATAATGTCACTGGTTCCCAAAAGTGGCAGTGTCCAACATTCTCACATTCTAGCAGTTCCGCTATAAGTCGCTGATCGACACCATTACTAATAAAAAATAAAAATTGTATATCAGTGTATATATATATTGGTTTGTAGACACTATGGGGTTGATTTACTAAAGGAACAGACTGTGCACTTTGCAAAGTGCATTTGCCCTTAGAAAGTGCAATTGCTTCAAAGCTTAGTACATGAGGTAAAGCTTCACTTTGGAAAGAATACCCAATCACGTGCAAGGAAAAAAAAAAAAAAAAAAAAAAAAAACCAGCATTTTTGCTTGCACATGATTGGATGATGGAAGTTATCAAAGCTTCTGCTCATTTACTAAGCTCTGAAGCAAAAGCACTTGTAGAGTGCAATTGCACTTTGCAAAGTGCACAGTCTATTTGCCTTTAGTAAATTAACCCCTATAACTTTTGTACAAACCAATCAATATATGCTTATTGAGATTTTTTTTTACCACAAGTATATAACAGAATACATATTGGCCTAAATTAATGAAGACATTTGATTTGACATTTTCTTATTGAATGCTTTATAGCAAAAAGGAAAATACTAGGTTATTTTCAAAATTGTGTCTTATTTTGCTTATAGCGTAAAAAATAATAAAAACGCAGAGGTGATCAAATCCTACCAAAAGAAAGATCTATTTGTGGAGAAAAAAAAAAGGACACACATTTTATTTGGGTACAACGTCGCACAATTGTCAGTTAAAATAACAGTGCCGTATTGCAAAAAATGGCCTGGTCAGGAAGGGGGTAAACCTTCCAGAGCTGAAGTGGGTAAAGCGATAATCAAGTCTTGTTAAAAAAATAAAAAAAAAACCCCACACACCAGTTCTGTGCCCTGTACAGTGTAATGGTGCACTCTAATGGGGATAATCATCATTTGGGTACTGACTGTACTGATCTGGGGGGCATTCTAATGATTGCAGTGCCAGTGCCCAGCAGCCCAGGGAAAATCAAAGTGCCAAGAATAGACCACAGGGCAGGATGTCTCTTACAACAGCTCAGCTCAGACTCCAGATTAGGCTGTCTGCTGCTGACAGATCAAATGAGACTGAGGACTGCAAAGTGGTGTCTCACTCCCCCCTCCCCCTCTCCAGGCTCACTCAGCAGCAGCTCCCTTATGAAAAGAAAAGCCAGTAACAGTCAGCAACCATCCTTCAAATGCTTCCTCCTCCTCCTCCTCCACGGACCAACAACCGGAAACCCCCCCCCCCCCGCTCTTGTGTCTGAATAGCACAGCAGACTCAGCCAGCTCCCTGCTCTTCTCCCTCCCCAGCGGTCTACCATGTAAAGAATCAGCTAGCTCAGCTGTTAACATACCTTCAGGCTTCTGGGCTGGGCTGGGCTGGAGCTCTCTCTCAACACCATGCTTCCTCCATCCTCTTCTTTTGCGCGCCAAATGCAGAGGCACCACGTGTCACAGAGTCTTTTATAAGGTTGCACCTCTGCACAGCACTCTGGATCAATCCGCCCCCCTCTCAGCCAGATCTAACTAAGCATCAGCGGCTTATGCGGCTGCATCCCTCCTCTTCAAAAAAGAGTCCCCAGCCAAGCAGGGCAGGATTCACATCAAGTAAAATATATTTTTTCTTTAAATGTGCACATTTTATGCCACTACCTCAGTGGAATTTTTGGGGGTGCTATGAGGGTGCTTGAAGATATTTTGGGGTGGCTTCAGCACACCCAAGCACCCACCTAGCGCCGCCCCTGAGCAAGAGTAGGGGATAGCCGGATAGATGGAGGTAGCGAGTTCCAGAGGATGGGAGAGGCTCTGGAGAAATCCTGGAAACGAGCATGGGAGGAGGAGATGAGAGAGCTTGAAAGTAGGAGGTCTTGAGAAGAGCGGAGAGGTCGATTTGGGTGATATTTGGAGACAAGATTAGTGATGTAGCTTGGGGCAGAGTTGTGAATGGCTTTGTATGTTGTGGCTAGAATTTTGAATTGAATTCGCTGGGTGATTGGGAGCCAGTGTAGGGATTGAAGTAGAGGGTTGGCAGACACTGAGCGGTTGGTAAGGTGGATAAGTCTGGCAGCAGCATTCATGATAGACTGAAGAGGGGCTAGCCTATGGAGAGGTAAGCCAATGAGAAGGGAGTTGCAATAGTCAAGGCGAGAGATAACAAGGGAGTGAATGAGGAGCTTGGTGGTTTCATTTGTTAAAAAAGGGCGAATTTTAGAGATGTTACGGAGGTGAATTCTACAAACTTTTGACAACCATTGGATTTGAGGCTGAAATGACAAGTCAGAGTCTAGGATTACACCTAGTACCCTGGCGTGAGGGGAGGGACTGATGGTTGCATTGTTGATTTTGATGGAAAAGTCATGGAGGGGGGCACGGGCGGGGGGGAATATTAATAGCTCAGTTTTAGAGAGATTTAGTTTAAGGAAGTGGTGCGACATCCATGCTGATATGTCAGTTAGTAAGTTAGTAATGCGAGAGGAGACTGAAGGAGTGAGGTGAGGAGTAGACAGATAGATTTGAGTGTCATCAGCATATAAGTGGTATTGGAAGCCGTGGGCAGTTATTAAGTGACCAAGGGAGGAGGTGTAGATAGAGAAGAGAAGGGGTCCAAGAACTGAGCCTTGGGGGACCCCCACAGAAAGGGGCAATGGAGAGGAGGAGACAGAGTTGTAGGTGACACTGAAGGAGCGCTGTGATAAATAGTCAGAGAACCAGGATAGAGCAGAATCTCAGAGGCCAAGGGAATGTAGTTTATTGAGAAGGAGCGGGTGGTCAACAGTATCAAAGGCCGCAGAGAGGTCAAGTAATAGGAGTATGGAGTACTGGCTGTTGGTTTTAGCAGTTAGTAAATCGTTAGTGAGTTTTAGTAAGGCAGTTTCCGTGGAGTGCTGCGAGCGAAAGCCAGACTGTAAGGGGTCAAGAAGGTTATTTTCATTGAGGTAGGAGCTAAGACGGTTGTAGACTAAGCGTTCTAGAAGTTTAGAGGTGAATGGGAGCAATGAGATGGGTCTTAAGTTGTTCAGGTCGGTAGGGTCCAGTGAGCACTTTTTAAGAATGGGAGTGATCTGCGCATGTTTTAGAGGGGAGGGGAAAATGCCACTAGAGAGGGAGAGATTGAAGATGTGGGTGAGGGAGCATAGGATAGAAGAAGAGGGTGACCGTAGTAGTTGTGAGGGAACAGGATCCAAGGGACAATTGGTTAGGTGGGCATCCGAGAGAATTTTTGTAACCTCTTCTGTAGTAGCCAATTCAAAAGAGGAGAGTGTTGAATGTGCTGCTAGGCAAGGTATGTTGGGTGGGGAAGATGTACGCACAGTGGAGATGTCCTCACGAATTGCATCGATCTTGTCTTTGAAGTGATTGGCAATCTCTTGGGCAGTGATCTAATCCATTTGCTCAGTCTAGTGTGTCCTTTAGTCTGTGTGTTCTTTGTCAGCACATGTGCATGCTGCAGAGCCTGACTAACCTAGAGTGCTGACGAGTGGAGGCTGGTGCTCAAAAATTTTTTGGTTGGGTGGGGCGCAAACAAACTGTAGATTAAACTGTTAGTAATGCAGGGCTGTAAATAGCCTTTTATCAGGTGATAATGTATCATTACTGCTAGGTAAAACTGTGCCCATCAATTGCAGCCTCGCTGTGCCCGTCAATTGCAGCCTCACTGTGCCCGTCAATTGCAGCCCCACTGTGCCCGTCAATTGCAGCCCCACTGTGCCCGTCAATTGCAGCCCCACTGTGCCCGTCAATTGCAGCCTCACTGTGCCCATCAATTGCAGCCTCACTGTGCCCATCAATTGCAGCCTCACTGTGCCCATCAATTGCAGCCTCACTGTGCTCGTCAATTGCAGATCCTTGTTCTGTCTCTCGTGCCCACGATCATGGGTGGCCGTCGGTCATCGGGACCCCAGGCCGCCACGCGCATTGGGTCCCCCCGCCGTGATGCCGACCTTTATTTTTCTAGTTTGTGTTACAAATGTTTACAAGTGACTGATATCAAGACAAAGTCAGGTACATACGCTAGCTGCATGTAGAAAAACTGTACATTTAATCCTTTAAATTACTACATAAATGCATTGATATGTGTTTTGAAAAATGAATATGGAACAATGCATGATATTTCTATAAGCATGCTTTATAAATGACAAAAAAAAAAAAAAAATCTATAATAGAACAAAAATTGCATGCATAGATTACAAAAAAACATTGTTGTGTACACAGGCAGACCAGTCATTGAAATACAGTGAAAATATTGACCTCCAAGAGAAGGACGGAGTCGACAAAAATCTGCAATATATATTTGGTGACTTTATAGAAAGACTATGGGCCTATATCACCATACAACAACTGCTAGAGAAACGGTATGTCAGTGTACGAAAGGTTTTATATAATGAACATGACATGGCTGTGCATACAGAAATATTTAAATGTTTGCTACTTGACATTATGACATTGCCTTATTTGCCGTAGGAATATGATACCAATCCATGATCAATAAGGTTAAGCTTAGAAGTAGGATTTATAAGTGAATTGTTTCCTATGGTGTCAGATCATACCACTGCGGTTGTGTGCACTGAAAACAAGTACTGTATGCAGTACGCTTTTTCAACGCAGTGTGCTTCGTTGAAAACCACCGCCTACCAACACCGCTGTAAGAATGGAAAATTAAATTTCACTTGTGACATTTCCATAAAGTTCCAACAATAAAGCAAAAACAAAAACAGTGCGATGAGTCAGGATCAGCCCTTCAGCACTGTGTCCAGCCAGCGCACACTAGCAGCTGTGCATTCAGTACTGCTGCTGGTTAAATCAGCCCTTATTGTGAAATCTACATTTTTGAATTTTCTGCTGAAAATGGTAATGACAACATATATTCAGAAGATAGGGATGCTAATGTGCAAAGTCAGATTACATATCTAACGTGGGCAATTGTGCACTTTGTATAAATCTTACTTTGCAGACAACCTATACATGCATTTTAGACTTATGTTGTCTCACACCAAATAAACCTGGAAAAGGTGGATAACTAGGGATGGGCCGGACACCCCCCTGTTCGGTTTGCAGCAGAACTCCCGAACAGGGGAAATGTTCTAACCCGAATGGCAAACCCCATTGAAGTCTATGGGAGCCGAACAGGAAAAATCAAAAGTGCCCATTTTGAAGGCTTATATGCAAGTAATTGGCCATAAAAGGGGTATGGGGGTCTGGGGGTCTGGGTACTGCCCTGGGGGACATGTATCAATAAAAAAAAAAATATTTTTTTTAAAAATTGTTTTTTTCATGAGCAGTGATTTTGATTATGCTTAAAGTGCAAAAATAAAAATTCCCTTAAATATAGTGCCTGGGGGGTCCCCTTAATGTGCCTGTAAAGTGGCGCATCTGTAGCATACATAAAGCATGCTACAGCAAAAATGGAATTTCTAAAGAAAAAAAAACGAGTCAAATCCCATTTAAAATGACTCGGGTTACAATAACCGACACTCGGCTATTGAGAAACAGATAAGATAAAAATGACATGGGATCCCCCCAATCCATACCAGGCTCTTCGGGTCTGGTATGGATTTTAAGGGGAACCCCACACCCAAATAAAAAAAAAAAAAACGTTGTGGGGTCCCCAACAAAATCCATACCAGATCCTTATCCAAGCATGCAGCCTGGCAGGTCAGGAAAGGGGAGAGGAAAAAGTTACCCCCCTCCTGAATCATACCAAGCCACATGCCCTCAACATGGGGGGGTGGGTGCTTTGGGGCAGGGGGGATTCTGTCCCCCCCACCCCAAAGCACCTTGTCCCCACATTGATGGGGACAAGGGCCTCTTCCTGGGCTTTGCTGTTTGGGGGCTGTGGGCGGGGGGGCTTATCTGAAATTGGAAGCCCCCTTTAACAAGGGGGCACCCAGGTCCCGGCCCCCCCTATGTGAATGAGTATCGGGTACATCGTACCCCTACCCATTCACCAAAAATGTGTCAAAAAGCAATAACCACTGGAAAAAGTTTTTGACTAAGATCCTAAAGTCCTAAAAAATAAAAAAATAGTGTCCCTCGATGTAATCCATCGTCAATCATGACTCTCGCCGAACCCGAAAAATAGAAAAAAATTTAAAATGCTTCACCTTCTGGGAGGCCTCCTGCCCACTCTGTGCTTAGACAGTTCTTATATAGGCAAGAGGCGGAGCCACTCGGCTTCGTCACATGGTGGCACCCCCCCCCGTCTGACGTCACGTCAGTGCGCTTGCCTGAACCAGATCGCATGGGTGTCCAGTTCCAGTGCAAACAAAAGAATCTGCCTGCATTTTTTTCATGTGTATGCAGTGTGATTTGAGCCATTCAAAGTGAATGGGCTCAAATTGCACTGCACAGAATCGCATGTGATTTGCACAGGAATGCAGTGCGATTTCTGTGCCAATTTTTAAAGGGGCAGAGTGTGGTGAGTGTAGCACCATGGCGAAAAGTGGGTATAGTTAGTGTAAAGTGAGGTGACCATATGAGTATGGTGTAAAGATATACACTGGATATGGCACTGGAAGTTTTATCATAATAAGGACAGAAACACATACAAGAAAGTATTGTTCATTAACCGCTTCCCGACCGCCTCACACAGATATACTGTGGCAGAAGGGCACGTACAGGCAGATTAATGTACCTGTACGTTGCCCTTTAAGAGGCGGCAACTCCGTGACCAGAGAGCTCCGTGACCGTAATCGCGATCGCGGGTCACGCGGACTCTATGTCTGCAGGCATACCCGTGATCGTCTCACGGTGAGGAAGAACAGGGAGATGCTAATGTAAACAAGCATTGTTCTGCCTAATGACACTGACACTGATCACGCTCCCTGTAATCGGGAGCGATGATCAGTGATGTGTCACACACAGCCCCCCCCAGTTAGAATCACTCCCTAGGACACACTTAACTCCTACAGTGCCACCTAGAGGTTAACCCCTACACTGCCAGTGACATTTTTACAGTAATCAATGCAATTTTATAGCATTGATCACTGTATTATGCCAATGTTCCCAAAGATATGTCAAAATTGTCCGATGTGTCCGCCTTAATGTTGCAGTCACAATAAAAATCGTTGATCGCCGCCATTACTAGTAAAAAAAAAATATCAATAAAAATGCCAAAAAACTATCCCCTATTTTGTAGACGCTATAACTTTTGTGCAAACCAATCAATAAACGCTTATTGCAATTTTTTTTTTTTTTAAACCAAAAATATGTAGAAGAATACGCATCGGCCTAAACTGAGGGAAAAAATGTTTTTTTTTATATATATTTTTGGGGATATTTATTATAGCAAAAAGTAAAAAATAATGCGTTTTTTAGAATTGCCGCTATTTTTTTGTTTATAGCGCAAAAAATAAAAACCGCAGAGGTGATCAAATACCACCAAAAGAAATCTCTATTTGTGGGAAAAAAAAGGACGTCAATTTTGTTTGGGAGCCACGTCGCACGACCGCGCAATTGTCAGTTAAAGCGACGCAGTGCCGAATCGCAAAAAGTGCTCAGGTCAGGAAGGGGGTAAATTCTTCTGGGTCTGAAGTGGTTAATAAAATTATTTACATATTTGTTTAACCAGCTACAAATTTAGTACAGTCTATTTATAGTGCGAATGTGCTGAAAATTTATGTACACATTTTTAACCAGTTTGCACTGACCTGACGCATATATGCAGTGTCTCATTGGGTGGACTTTAACACTGATCGCCCACATATATGTGGCCCTAAGTAAACACATTACTGTGCTGAGAGTGTGCTCCCTACATGCTCCCAGCACAGTAATGAACAGGTACCGGAAAATTCTCGATGCGTACTTGTGATCGGGAGCTTTCTGATCATGGGAGCCAGTATTGTATTAACTAATATGTGGGATTTGGCCTCTTTAAATTTCCCATATATGCGGTATTTAAACAAGTTGCTAGACAAGGTAATTTTATAAAATAAATATTTCCTTTTTTAACATTTAACACGTTTATCTTTTTTTTTTTTTTCTAGAATCCATGCTGATCCCTCAGAAAAAGCAAACCTGACAGCAAAGGCTCTTGATCTCTCTTTAAAGTTTAATTTTGTGACTCCTTTAACATCAATGGTTGTCACAAAGCCAGAAGATAAAGAAAAGGAAGAAGAATCTTTCATTGCAGACAAGTTTGTGGAAGGTAGAGAAATACCTCAGCACAAATTTATTTATTTTTTACCAGATGGAGCTATTGTCACAACTAGTAACTTTTCACTAAAACTTACTAATGTATGAAGTCTTTTTTTTTTTTTCGTTTATTTTAGAAAATCAATTACAAGTGAATTTTAGCTTAGTGAATAATGAAGGTGTATTTACTTAATTTATCCAATCATTTGCAAGCAAAAATCATGTTTTCTCTACTGTTCATTACGGGACACAGGATTAGTAATAATTTGGGGTAGTGATATTATACTGCTGCCTACAGGAGACTAGATGGTACAAACAAAGCTCTTAATCAGGCAGATATAACCCTCCTTACTCCCACCATGCTCCAGTTTTTCTGCTAGCATCTTATGAGAATGGACATTATTTCTCTGCTGAGAAAAGCAAACCTTTCCCAATAGACGTTTCTGCTTTCATCAAGAGTTGTATTTCAGTCAAGCATTTTTACCTACTGCAGAGCTAAGAAGGCCCATTTATGCAGTTTGTGGATTTGCTAATCCTCAGACCCTGAAATGCAGAAGATGCAGAGCCATTATGTAATGTCACCCTAGGACACTGGGCTCTGCTTGGGCCACTCCTCAGACACCTGGAGAACACGTAGACGTACAAATCCAGAGCCATGGTAAAACTGCTTAAAGAACAACCGCTTGAGGGGAACCAAACTGATAAGGGCATGAAGGAACTCAGCTATGAGGAAAGATTATATGAACTGAATTTATTCTCTCTTGAGAAGAGGAGATTATGGGGGAGATATAGTCAACGTGGTGTAGAGTTATTCACTTTAAGGCCATCACAGAGGACAAGGGGGCACTCTTTACGTCTGGAGGAAAAAAGATTTAATCTCCAAATACGGAAAGGTTTCTTCACAGTAAGAGCTGTAAAAATGTGGAATAGACTCCGTAAATAAAAAAAAAAAAAAAATCCAAGCAGAGAGTGGCACCCTCTCAACATAGTTTCATTATGGTTTATAGATCCATGAATGCACGTGCTGAGATGTCAGATATAAGAAAAAGTTAGATGGTGGTGTTACACATTATAAAATATCACCAGCATAAAGACTAGAAAGGTTTTTTATTTTGGCAAATTACTTAATCCCTGTAAATTGATGTATCTTTTATTAATTTTGTGTTTCTAACTTATGTTATTTTTCTTTTTATGTTCATTATTATTCATTTTCCAGGACAGAGTAAGTATTTATTTAATCTTATTTTAAAACCTTGACATAATATTTTTGTTTATGCATCAAAAATTAGAATATTGTGAAGAAACCTGTCAGCAGTACTAAACAAATGTGTTTGCAGAGGGAAACTGCTGCTTTAGGTGCTTACTAAAAGAGAAGTTCAGAACCGCTGATTGCTCTATTCTGAGTGCTTCGTGAGCAGGGAGCTGGTGACTGTCTGCCACTGCCCCCCCGCCCCCGTCCTCCACACGCTCACTGGAGCGTTGGGCTGTAGAGGGGGCAGGATCGGCTGGCTCAGGCTCTCAGCAGCTTGGTGAGAGGCTGAGCCAGGTGCCGATCCAGGCTTCTGGATGGCTCCCGACCATGTGAACTATACCTTGTTTTTTAGAACAAATTAGGCTTTCATTTGGTGGTAAATGGTACTGCATATCTCTTTCATTTTTTTATTAGCAAAATAGTAGAGCTGCACGATTCTGGCCAAAATGAGAATCACAATTTTTTTGCTTAGAATAAAATATCACGATTCTCTCACGATTCTCACGACGTAAAATCTTTCACATTAAACAAAAAAAAAAAAAAAAAAAAAAATGGGCCAACTTTACTGTTTTTTTTTTTTTTTCTTAAATTCATTAAAGTAATTTTATCCAAAAAAATTACATTTGAAAGACTGCTGCGCAAATACAGTGTGACATAAAATATTGCAACAACCACCATTTTATTCTCTAGGGTGTCTACTAAAAAAATATATGTAATGTTTGGGGGTTCTAAGTAATTTTCTAGCAAAAAAAAATTATTTTGAAACCAACAAATGTCAGAAAAAGGTTTAGTGTTTAAGTGGTTAAACTTTTTTCACTTACAGCAAAGTCTATTCCATTGACAAATTGTTACAATGTTTATACTTAAGTTCAACTGATAAAGAATGTTGTGATTCTTGGCAGACTGCCCGGTTTTTCTCTTCCTTTCTTTTGAGGGCTGTGGCTTCAGAAGAGCAGAGAGAATTCTTTGCATAGAAAGAATTATGAAACATTTTGGTCAAGATCGCGATAACGATTCTTGACGATTAATTGTGCAGCTCTACAAAATAGTAAAGAAAAAACAAACAAAAAAAAACACTTTTTTTTTTAAATGTAGCTGTATATTTCTTGTTATTACCATAACCTACAACCAAAGAACAACCCCCAAAAATTCTCATGATGATTACAGCAATACCACACGTGTGTATGCGTGTTATTTGTTGTTTGTACCCATGGTAGGGCCCAGAAACAATAGTGCGCACTTTGCTTTTTTTTACATTTTACCTAAAACACACTGGGCTCAGTTTATTGAAGCAGATCACATGCGTTATTTAGGTGTCCAGGCACATTTTCCCTAAATATCGCATGCGATCCTGAAACTGTCAATTTACTATGCCGTTCTGATGTATTTACCGCAAACCGCTGCAAATGCTTGGTAAATATCACATGAAAGGGCGTTAAACTAGATTCACAGAAGGAAATAAATGATTACATGCATGCAGTAATGAAAGAGGAACTACACTGCATCTGAGCACTACAAACCAGTAACGCTATTTAATTAATTTTTAATATTTGAAGCAAACTTACCCATGCTTTATTTTTCTTGAAAATCAGTTTGAAAAACACCCCCCTGGCATTTCTGCCTGCAGCTATCGTAACCACTTCAACCCCGGAAGAATTTACCCCCTTCCTGACCAGTGCGTTTTTTGCGATTTAGCACTGCGTCGCTTTAACTGACAATTGTGCGGTCGTGCGACGTGGCTCCCAAACAAAATTGACGTCCTTTCTTTCCCACAAATAGAGCTTTCTTTTGGTGGTATTTGATCACCTCTGCAGTTTTTATTTTTTGCGCTATAAACAAAAAAATAGCGACAATTTTGAAAAAAACGCATTATTTTTTTACTTTTTGCTATAATAAATATCCCCAAAAATAATAAAAAAAAACATTTTTTTTCCTCAGTTTAGGCCGATACGTATTCTTCTACATATTTTTGGTAAAAAAAAAAATCGCAATAAGCGTTTATTGATTTTGTGCACGAGATAGGGGATAGTTTTTATGGCATTTATAATGGCGGCGATCAGCGATTTTTATTGTGACTGCGACATTATGGCGGGCACATCGGACATTTTTGACACATTTTTGGGACCATTGTCCCAAATATAAAAATATAAAAATGCACTGATTCCTGTGTAAATGACACTGGCAGTGAAGGGGTTAACCACCAGGGGGCGGGGAAGGGTTAAGTCAGTAATAGGGAGTGTTTTCTAACTTTAGGGGGTATGGGCTTGCTGTGACACGTCACTGATCTCTGCTCCCGATGACAGGGAGCAGAGATCAGTGACACTGTCACTAGGCAGAACGGGGTGATGCTGTTTACATCAGCATCTCCCCATTCATCCTTTCCGTGAGGCGATCGCGGGTATCCCTGCAGCAATCGAGTCCGCGGGACCCGCGACCCGACTCACGGAGCTCCCGGCCGGCGAGCGCGTGTCGCCAGCGGCGCGCACGCAATGACACGGCGGGAAATTCAATGGGACTTACCTGTACGCCCATTTGCCCAGCCGTGCCGTTCTGCTGACGTACATCGGCGTGCACTGGTTGGGAAGTGGTTTAATAAGGGCAGATAAGTAATTTAGCATTTACTTTTTTAAAACTATTATTATTATTATACGCGATTTTTATAGCGCCAACGGTTTACGCAGCGCTTTACAATATATAGGGGAGACCACACAATTACAGTACAGTTCAATACAAATGGTACAGGAGGGCCATGCTCATAGAGCTTACATTCTAAAGGGAGGAGGTGGTGGTACAAAAGGTAATAGCTGCAGAGAATGATTTGATAGGGGTGGCTTGGGGTCAGTTGTTATGTGGGTGTGGGATAGGCTTCCCTAAATAAATGAGTTTTCAGGGATCTCCTAAAGGTGGAAAAGGTAGGGGCTGATCGGACATACTGGGGCAGGGAGTTCCAGAGGATGGGAGAGGCTCTGGAGAAGTCCTGAAGGCGAGCATGGGAGGAGGTAACAAGGGAGCTATAGAGCAGGAGGTCCTGGGAGGAGCGGAGGAACGATTTGGGCGATATCTGCAGATGAGGTTGTTGATGTAGCTGGGGGCGATGTTGTTCATGGCCTTGTATGTTATGGTTAGCATTTTGAATTTTACACGGTGGGGTAGGGGAAGCCAGTGAAGAGATTGGTAGAGAGGGGCAGCAGTCACGGATCAATTAGTGAGGTGTATTAGTCTAGCAGCAGCATTCATAATCGACTGAAGGGGGGATAGCCTGCTAAAGGGTAGGCCATTAAAGTGGCGTTCCACCCAAAAAAAAGAAAATGCATAAATGTGCCTTAAAAAAAAAAAAAAAAATTTGGAAAATGTTTTCTTTTTAACTCACCTCTAAATGGCTGTTGCTAGGGGGTCCCTCGTCGTCTGCCTTCTTCAATGCTTGGGCTGGTGACATCACTTCCCCTCAGGCGCTCAGCTCTGCCCCCTCCCTCTTGTCAATCATCAGGGACACATTACAGGTCCCATATGACTGAGCGGCCAATCACGGCGCAGTGCCACAGCCGGGCGCCCACAGTTGCAATGCCGGCGCCGCCGAACGGAGGGCGAGACGAGCGGGGCTTCTATCCCCCGAATCGCTGGACCCTGGGACAGGTAAGTGTCTGATTATTAAAAGTGAGCAGCTGCAGTATTTGTAGCTGCTGACTTTTAATTTTTTTTTTAAATGGGAACTCCTCTTTAAGGAGAGAGCTGCAGTAGTCAAGGTGGGAAATAATCAAGGAATGAATAAGTTGCTTTGTGGTATCATTAGTCAAGAAGGGTCGAATTCTGGAGATGTTGCGGAGGTTAAGGCGGCAGGATTTAGCCAGTAATTGGATATGGGGGCTGAAGGAGAGGTCAGAGTCAAGGAGTACACCCAGGACCCTGGCATGTGTGGAGGGACCAATGGTTGTGTTGTTGATATTAATGGTGAAGTCATGGGGGGGGGGGGGGGGGGATACCGTGAAGGAGAAAATAAAACAAGCTCAGTTTTAGAAAGATTAAGTTTGAGGAAGTGGTGTGACATCCATACCAATATGTCATTCAGTAAGTTTGAGATCCGTGAGGAGATCGAGGGGTGAGTTGAGTGGAGAGATAGATCTGGGTGTCATCGGCATAGAGGTGGTATTGGAAGCCATGGGAGGTTATCAACTGGCCCAGGTAAGAGGTATAGAGTGAGAATAGGAGAGGCCCAAGGACGGAGCCTTGGGGTACCCCAACAGAAAGAGGAAGGGGAGCAGAGGAGATGGAGTTGTAATTGACACTGAAAGTGCGCTGAGATAGGTAGGAGGAGAACCAGGATAATGCAGAATCACGGAGGCAAGGAAGTGTAATTTGCTGAGGAGGAGCAGGTGGTCAACTGTGTCAATGGCAACAGAGGGGTCTAAAAGTATGAGTATGGAGTAGTGGCCATTGGTTTTAGCAGATAATAGGTCATTGGTGAGTTCTAGTAGAGCAGTTATAGTAGAATGTTGTGGGCGGAAGCCAGACTGTAGAGGGTCGAGAAGGTTGTTGTCCGTGAGGTAGCGACTCATTTGGTCATGGACAAGGAGTTTGATGAGCTTGGAGGTAAACGGGAGCAGGGAGATGGGTCTTAAATTTTTCAAACAAGTGGGGTCTAGTGAGGGTTTTTTGAGTATGGGGGTAACCAGTGCATGTTTGAGCGGGGAAGGAAAGGTGCCGGAGGAGAGGGAGAGGTTGAAGATGTGGGTTAGGGAGTTGAGGATAGAGTGGGAAGGTGGTCGCAGTAATTGAGAGGGGACAGGGTCCAGGGGACAGGTAGTGAGGTGGGCCATGGAGAGGAGTTTATCAACTTCATCTGTGGTAACTGGGCAAAGGGCAAAAGGAGGAGAGTATTGAGTGTGGTGTTGGACCTGATATGTTGGGTAGGGGAGGAATTTGAGTGCTGGATATCTCCTTGCGAATTGTGTCGATTTTGCTATTGAAGTGGTTGGCAATCTGTTGAGCGGTAAGCAAGTTGGTGGTTGGGGGCAGTGAGGGGTGAAGTAAGGAATTAAGGGTAGAAAAGACTTGACAAGGTTTGGATGAGAGGGTTTTGATTTACTTCCTGGAATCCATTTGTCCTTAGCTCAGGCATGCAGGCAGGAGGATGTGCTTAGCTGGGAAAACCTCTCCCACCCTCCCGAAGACTCTTGGTATCTATAACATCATTTGCCTAGGCCTGAAACCCAGGAAGTAACTGAATAAATGTAAAAAAAAAAGGTTAAAGCAAGTAAATATGATATACTTTCCTATCTATTTACTAATCCTAGCAGCAAAGGATTTAAAATAGTCAATGTTGATTGAGAGAGTGAAGTTCCACTTTAAGTATTGATCCAGACAAGCAGTATTTAAGGCATATAAAGATATAATAGCCAATTTTAAATAATATTTGCCTTTTTGGTTCAGTTCTCTCAAAGGTAATGCATAGAAACCTAAATTTGGAAATATGGAAATCATTGGGGTTGAATTACTTAAAGTATAACTAAAGGAAAAACGCTTTTTTTAGTTTTAAATGAAGTGGAAGTGGATTTCAACACCTGTCAGGGTGATATTGCTGCCTATGCCCCCAATTATCATTGAAAGTGAAAGTAAAAGAAAAGTACAAATTTTGGGTTATTCCCAGAAAAGTAATAGAGGGGAAATCTTCCAATGGGGACACAGATGGCAAAAAAAGACAGGAG